>NC_057942.1:15544653-15814653 GCF_018555375.3 Anguilla rostrata | reverse complement strand
ATGCCCTCGTTGCCTTTGATGTCGTCACGGAGATGGAGATTTCAGTGTTCGGTGTTCTGCTTTTGAGGTCTCTGCAGCAAGCTGGGCGAGCCTGATAGACGGTTTGCGGCACGTGTGCACGGGCTTCCTGTGCGCATTAAGCCGTTGACCTCACAGTGACGACATCGATTCTGTGTAACGTTTATGCAAGGGGGACAGCGGTTCCAGTGTTCTGTTTCGCACACTGCCTCATTTTCCCAGACTGCAATGTGTGGGTTTTGAACGGTTGCAGCCAAGAAAAGAAAGTAAAATGCATTGTTGATGTAGTTTCATAAACTTTGGTGTAGTTTGACGAACTTTGCAGTTTCAGTAAGTCAAAAAAGAAGTTGCGAAGACGAGTGTGTTTTTGCCCATTTTATCATGAATAATTGTTAAATGTACATACTGTCGCATCCATACTACAATATGGAAGAAAGGCAACCGATCATAAAACTGAATACGGATGAAATTCTCCTTTAATTAGCTTGTGCTGGTGAGTGTAAGCCCACTGAACAGCGTCGCTTAAAGCTCTGGCGCCTGTCTTTGTGAGGCGGTGTTCAGTGTTCGACTCTGGCGCCTGTGAGGCGATGTTCAGTGTTGGACTCTGGCACCTGTCTTTGTGAGACGATGTTCAGTGTTTGACTCTGGCGCCTGTCTTGGCGAGGCGATGTTCAGTGTTCGACTCTGGCGCCTGTCTTTGTGAGGCGATGTTCAGTGTTTGACTCTGGCGCCTGTCCTTTGCCCAAACGATGTCAGTGTTGATCTGGCGTCTTTGTGAGCGATGTTCAGTGTGACTCAGAACGCCTGTCTTTGTGGATGTCAGTGTTTAAGACTTGGGCCTGCTTTGTGAGCGAATTCGTGTTTGACTGAGCTGTCTTTGTAGTGAAGTTCATGTTTGACTCTGAGAGTGTCTTTGTGACGATGTCAGGTTCGACTCTGGTGCTGTCTTTGAGCAGATGTTCAGTGTTTGTACTCTGAGCCTGTCTTTAAAGAGGCAATGTTCGTTTACTCTGCCCTGTCTTTTGAGCGATGTTCAATGTGACTCTGCGCCTGTCTTTGTGACGATTTCATGTCGACTTGGCGCCTGTCTTTGTGAACATGTTCAGTGTTGAACTCTGCCCTTATTTGTGAGCGATGTTGAGTGTTGCTCTGGCCGTCTTTGTGAGCGATGTTCAGTTGCTCTGGCGCCTGTCTTGTGAGGCGATGTTCAGTGTTTGACTCTGGCGCCTGTCTTTGTGAGACGATGTTCAGTGTTCGACTCTGGCGCCTGTCTTTGTGAGGCGATGTTCAGTGTTTGACTCTGGCGCCTGTCTTTGTGAGGCGATGTTCAGTGTTTGACTCTGGCGCCTGTCTTTGTGAGGCGATGTTCAGTGTTTGACTCTGGCGCCTGTCTTTGTGAGGCGATGTTCAGTGTTCGACTCTGGCGCCTGTCTTTGTGAGGCGATGTTCAGTGTTCGACTCTGGCGCCTGTCCTTTGTGAGGCGATGTTCAGTGTTCGACTCTGGCGCCTGTCTTTGTGAGGCGATGTTCAGTGTTTGACTCTGGCGCCTGTCTTTGTGAGGCGGTGTTCAGTGTTTGACTCTGGCGCCTGTCTTTTGGGAGGCGATGTTCAGTGTCTGACTCTGGCGCCTGTCTTTGCGAGGTGATGTTCAGTGTTCGACTCTGGCGCCTGTCTTTGCGAGGCGATGTTCAGTGTTTGACTCTGATGCCTGTCTTGGCGAGGCGATGTTCAGTGTTTGACTCTGGCGCCTGTCTTTGTGAGGCGATGTTCAGTGTTTGACTCTGGTGCCTGTCTTTGTGAGGTGATGTTCAGTGTTCCACTCTGGCTGCGTTGCAGGTGCTGCGCTACCTGATCGAGTTCGAGCTGAAGGAGAGCGACAACCCCCGGCGCCTCCTTCGCCGCGGCACCTGCGCCTTCAGCGTGCTCTTCCGCCTCTTCTCCGAGGGCCTGTACGCCGCCAAGCTCTTCCTCACCGCCACCCTCCACGAGCCCATCATGCACCTGCTGGTGGAGGACGAGGACCACCTGGAGACGGACGCGGCCAAGCTGACGGAGCGGCACACGCCCGCCCAGCAGGAGCGCCTCTTCGGGGAGAAGGGCTCCGAGGCGCACCGGCGCAAGGTGCAGGCGGCCGTGGAGGCCAACGAGGCCAAGCTGGTGAGCCTGGTCAACAAGTTCATCGCCTCGCTGCGGCAGAACACCTACTGCTTCCCGCACGGGCTGCGCTGGGTGGTGTCGCAGATGTACCGGACGCTGTCGCGGGTGGAGCGGCTGGAGGTGGGCGAGGTGCGCTCCATGTGCACCCACCTGCTGCTCACCTGCTTCATCTGCCCCGCCGTGGTCAACCCCGAGCAGTACGGCATCATCTCGGACGCCCCCGTCAACGAGGTGGCCCGCTTCAACCTCATGCAGGTGCGGCCGCGCGCGGGACCGCCGTGTTCGGGGGGCGGGAGGGCGCGGGGGACGTTACCGGTTTTGTAAAATAAAATTTTGTAGAATTTTGTGTAGCTTTATTTTCTGTATCATTTGTGTGATCTTATTGAACTTTACAGTGATGTGGTAAATAGTAACAGGATATGAGAGCAGCTTTAATGGCCTTTTCTGTGTTTTTGTGTGTCCTGCGTTCTTTCTTTCTCTTTCAATTCGTTTGACTGTCTCTGTCTCAAATTCTAATTCAAAGAAGCTTTATTGGCACGACGTGTATATATACATATTGCCAAGGCAAGAGTACAACAAACAATGAACATATGAACGGAATACAACTTTGTGTGTGTGTGCGTGTGTGTGTGGTATTTCTGTACGTTCGTTTATGTAATGTAATGTGTAAATTAGGTGGAACAGTGAATATAACATTTAACAGAAATTAAAAGTATACAAAAATTAATTTCAGAAACATTAATAAATAAATCTCTCTCTCTCTCTCGTTCCTCTTTCTGTGTCTCACTGTCTCCCTCTCTCCCTCTATCCCTCTCTGGAAGGTGGGGCAGTTGCTCCAGCAGTTGGCCATGGCCGACGCTGATGATGCGGATCCGCGCAGGAAGAGCAGCCTGTCCAAGTTTGACAAAGTAAGCGCCTCGGCGAGCGTGCTGCCGTTGCACGCCGACCCGGCAAAACAGCGGTGTCCGCTGAGACACGCCGCTCGGACGCCAGCGCGTACCAAACATCCCCAAACTCCCCCCCCCCCCCCGCTGTCTTTTGACCAGTGCGCGGTTTTTTAATTGGCTGCTCGGTTCTCCCCAGAGCTGCGTGGCCGCCTTCCTGGACGTGGTGATTGGCGGGAGGGCCGTGGAGACCCCGCCCATGTCCTCGATGAACCTGCTGGAGGGCCTGAACCGGACGGTCGTGTACATGACGCACAACCAGCTGCTCGCGCTGGTGAGACGCAGGCCCGAAGCACGACCGGCGACTTCATTCCTTTTGCTCCGCCCATTTACAGTGAACAGGATAACTTGCTGCGCAAAGCAACACACACTGCCTTCTTTAGCCGCCAACTGAACTTCACTGCTTTTCTTTAGTAAATTCAGTAACTTTTTTTTAGTACATTTGGAATGTGAACATTAGTAAACATTTTCATGTCAGTTTTAAAGTGCATCCATTCAGGTGAAATCACCCCTCTGGGTAACACCCTTCTTTTGGAGTAAATGCTGAAAAATGTACATACAATGTCATTACTCTTCCAGTCAGAGGAAACAAATAACTAAGTCTGTATCACGGTACAGTTCTGCTCTTTCAGAAGACTCCTGTTTAATACGGCCATTCCTAACACGCAGCCCTCGCAGAAAGATGAAACAAAGTCCGGGCCCAGAACCTCGCTCCCAGTTTTGAACAGGCAGTGGGATTCCTGAGTTGATGAGGAAAATTCCTTCCTGACAGGGACTGAAGTAACGTGCCTGAACGCGAAGCGCGGCGCAGCGCGAGATCTGAGGCATTTCTCTCCCAAGAGATCTGCCCTACTGCTTCTAACGGGAACGGCTGCTGGTCCCCCAGGCCGGGGGGGGGGGGGGCGGCTCGCTAGGCCAGGGGGAGCTCGCCGCTCCGGGGCTCTGACCTCATCGGGTTGGCGTTCGCACCTGAGTCGGCCTACGGGCAGAACCGCGCAACTGCCGAGTCAGCGCTTTCCCCTCCTGAATCTCTCTGCGCTGTAAAATGTCCGGTGTTAATTCAACTCCAGCAGAGTTTATGCGAGTCCACTGCGGCCGTAGTTGACTTACATAAACATCATTAAAGTTGATTTAACGTTGAATGTTTTACTGCGGAGTCTTAGTCAGGACTTCACAGGCACTTGCCTCAGCTGTTTCCCATTTCTTCTGTAGGACTGGAAAGGAGTTGGCTCCTTCAGTTCTGCTTCGGGTTGTTTTCTGTAGTCATTCCTGTTGCAGTTACATGATTCACCTTAGCCCACGAGTGTCACTGCCATTGTCTGGCAAGTTCAGTCCGTCAGTTGTAAAAACACCCTCTGGTGAAATTTAAGGAGAACATTGGTCAGTTTTAAAATCCTGGGTGACATTGTTCTGGTTTAACTCCTGCATTCAGTGTGGGTTTTTTTTGTGTGTGTGCGTGTGTGCGTGTGTGCGCTGTTTCTCAAGTTATAGACTATCCATCGGAAACAGAGTTGTATTGTGTTTCAGGGGCAGCCATTTTGGCTCCAGGCCAACGTAGGTCAAGGGACACACCAAATGATATTCAAAAGTGAACTTCTTCCAGGTGAGGGGAGACAGACGGTCAAACGTTTCGCCCTCCCCAGGTGGACTTTGTGCGGGGCGTGACGACGGGGGACCAGCTGTCTGAGGAAGAGCGCCTGGCCCTGGAGACTCTCCTGGCCAGCATCCCGCAGTCCCACGCCGTGAAGAGCAACAGCCTGGAGCTGACCCCCTCCAACACCCCCCAGCTCTCGCCGGCCACCACCCCCGCCAACAAGAAGAACCGCCTGCCCATAGGTACCCATTACCCCCACCCCCCTTGCCCCAAGTCTCCGCATGTATACTAATGATCACTAACTCTAATGTTTTTTTTTTTTCCCTTTTGCATGCAGGGTCATCCCAGGACAGTATAAAAATAAGCCACCATGTCTCAAAGGGGAGGGGGAAGGGGGGGAAGGGGGCGGGGGGGCACTTAATGAGGTTCCGTGACCTACGCACACCGCGGAGGCCCAGATACCGGACACCTCTGAAGCCCGGCGCTCCGTTTAGACTCCACTTCTGTTTCCTGTTCGTCTTACGTTCGGGAGACGCGTTCTTTTGGTTTTTTTTTCTTCTCCCGCTTTCCCGTAGCCGTGTCGTTTATGGGGAAAAATGAACACCTGTCGAGGGTTTTAGTGCCCGGCGAGTTGAGATGAGTTGTTGCGCCGAGCGGGCCGCGCTACGAGGGGAAGCTAATGAGGTGCTCGTTTAGTTAGAGGAGCAATTAACAACATCTGGAAAGGGGCAATATCACGGCGATGACAACCAATTACATTAGAAAATACAAATGAAGTCCCCTTAATTATGATGGGTCTGGATGAAGGAATGCGCACCTTCCGCGTTCTGGGGGGAGATTTATGCCAACGCGGCCTCTTTCGCTGGAAATGGATGTGTCTCGCGCGTTCGGGTTCAAGTGGGTTTGCGTTCAAGCGGTGGTTCTGTGCAGAAACGGAAAGCAGACCTTCGGTCCGCTTGACAGAACATGGCGTACTATACAGCTAGCGCCATCTCAACTCTTGCAAGCATACTTTAAGAGTGCTTACTGAAGTAATAGACTAGCTACGATTTAATCTCAGACCACTTAGTCTAAGAGTACTTTGTTGCTAGAATATTCAAGTCTATCTTAAACCAGTGCACTATACTGTCAGTACAATACAAGTTTGCAGTAAACTTGTGTGCTTCCTAACTACTGCATATTGAGTATATAACCAATGCAGTACAACAGTGAATGTATAAAACTACAATTTTAGGTAAAACGTTTCATATCTATAATCATACATTTTTTAGGAACCTGTCAGTTTCATTTAAGCTAATCAAAGAAATAGTCCTTAGCGATATGATGAGTGTTTGTTGTTGGAGAACGACAGGGAGGCATGGATAATGTTGTGTGGCACTGAATGGGCCCCCATGCGCTGAGCAGTGCGCTCTGGTATACTGGGGAGTGTGGTGTGGGCTGAGGGTGAGAATGGGTTTGTCGGCCCAGTTTCTGAACGTTTGTTTCTCTCGTTAAGTCTGTAAGTTTTGTGTTTCTTAAAGTTGCTGTTATCAGAGAAATACACTGAGAGACGTTGCATGTGTTTCTGTATATTTATCCTGCTCGTTTCCTGGTTGGACTGGACCCCCGTGGTCTATGAGAGGCCCTGGCTCCCCGGTTGATGGAGCGCGTTCCCGCTCTTTCTGTGTCCTCTGTCCTCCTCCCCTCCCTCTCACTCCCTTAATTTTTTCTCTCTCCACTCTTCCTCCTCCGCTGCCAACCATCAGGGCAACAGATTGTGGCCATCACCCCCTGGGACTCCACCTCCGCCACCCTGTATGGTTACATCCCCTTAGTCACCCCTTTCGGTGGGTAACAAACTAACCCCCCCCCCTGCCCCGGGGAGGGCGCCTGAAAACCCGCGCCCGCCTGCTTGCCTGCCCGAGCGTGCCGTCGCCCGCGCCACCCGCACCATGTGACTCACCGTTTCTCGCCCGCACGTGTGCCCGTGCCCACGTCTCTCACCCATTCCCGTGCGCCCCCTCGCCATGCCTGCCTCTGTCTGCCACGCCCGCCCGCTGCCTGTGCCCCCTCCCCCCCCTTCTCCTCAGTGTCGCCCGCGGCCTTAATTCAGTTCTGTTCAGTTTTTTTCATGTAGCGCTTTTTAAATGGATGCCCACAAAAATGCCTCACAGCAAAATTGGGAAAGACCAGGCCTGAACCTCCCGAAAAACAGCAAGTGAGGTTAAAAAAATAAATAAATTATGGGAAAAAAACTCCCTGAAATACATTTCTCAGCCATGGAGAAGTCTGGCTGGCTGGCCATGTGTCAGTAGTTCAAGTTAGGCTAAATCGGGCTATGCTATTCGGGCGGTATTTTATTGGAGCACATAGTCGTAGTGGCTGTGCAGATTATGATAGGTTATAATTTAGACAGTGCTGGATGTTAGCATCGCCCCGGGACCAGTCCTGCTCTTCAGGCCATGTTGAAAAGGGGATGAGGGTTGAATGTTGATGATGCAGGGGATTAAGATTTTCAGACCGGCGGGGAGGGCAGGGCAGGTAGGGTTTAGATGTGCTCCCTTCTGGTTGCAGGTTTGAATCTCATTTGTGCGACCTTGCTCTCAAACCCTTGGCCAGAGAACTAATTGGTGTCCTGCAGCTGTGATTCAAACGTGCATCTTGCGACTCCAGGTTGTGAGACTCTGCAGTGAAGCCCTCGGGCAGAGTACTAGATTTGAAGTGCTGATATAAATATCCAGCTGCATAACGCGACGCCTAAACTTTGTTGGCCTCTTCGCCTTTTCCAGAAGCAGGAATAATTTTCTTTTTTATCCCCGTCCTGCTTATTCTCCTCAGTGTTGCGTTTCACTGCTCAGACGGCTTACTGTACCCCACCTTTGTTTGAAGTCTCGATTTCTTCCACTTGATTAGAAAACGGAGTCTAATCTCCAGCTAATCTTGTATACCTGGAACACACGTTTTTTTTTTTTTTAAATGGCGGCTCAATTTCAGAGAATGCATTTTTTCGTTTTTCTTTTCCCATTTCGCCGTGTGCCTGAAGTAAACGCTGTGAGATATCGTGATGTGATGTAGATTGGCTTATTTCCCTGTTGCGCCCAGGATTAATATTAGTATTTTATTGCCGGTAGCTTTCCCTGATAGCCGGAGCTTGCTCTTCGGTTTGTGAGTGGTTGCTGTCAGGAGGCTGCTAATTTCCGTGTGGAAATGTTTTAGCTGACAGTTATTGACTCTACCTATCTGCATGCGGTCCTCACGCTGTGACCGCGCAGTTAAATTTGGGTGCTTGGCGCTGCGTTTGGCAGGTATTTGGTATTCTCTTTTTTACATTCCTGCCGTTGGTAAACTTGTAATGTAGCAGGCGGGATATATCGGCGCCGTACATACAGTGCGTTTTATCAGTAAAGGAGAAAGCCACGAGCCCCGTAAGGGACGTTTCTGCTCTAGCTAATGTACTGCAACACAGAATCCAGCGTTCCTTTTAAGGCCCCCTGAACCTCCCACAATTCTCCTCTTCCGAAGCGTCTCACTTTTACCGAGAGAAGAATCCGAAATCAAATAAGCCGTTCCCGCGAGCCGCATCTCTGCGCTGTCTGATCGCATTTGCCGGCGCTTTTTCATCTCCTCATAATCGCGGTGCCTGCCGACAGCGTCGGACAAATTGAAGTGTTTCACGCAGATGGATTTTAAAAAACGGGAGAGGAGTAATGGCAGGGAAAATTAAACAAAGACAGTGGGAGTGTGTATTGTGTGTATTTTCTGTGTGCGCGCGTCTGTGTTTAGAGCCTAACTACTACGGGATTTTTGAGACCAAAACCGGCGGGGTTTTGGCGGGGGAAATTCACTAATTACTGATATAGCAGCCAATATAGTGAATTCTTGAGTTGGAATGAAAATAGACATTTTTCTGTGTGGATTTTGCACCTGTTTTTGCACCGATGTGACTATGCAAAGGCACTCAACAACTAAGATTATTTTCTTAATCATATAACATTTATTAAGGAATATTTTGTTATTAATGTTATGTCATTTTGTTATTAATATCATGTCAACCAATTTTACGTTGAGCATTGATCAATTCGGGACAGTCAATTAGGGACAAAGTATAGACCATGACGCATAGCTTCTCTGCATTTGCACCTGCCGGAGCGCTCATCTTGTCCTCATGGACGTTCCCTGTCCTGCTAAAAACTCTCTTCCTGGGGACATAAAAAAAATATTTTCACAGAAGTAATGATATGTATCTATTTTTGAAATGCATTTACTTCAGGCTATAAATAAAAGAAAGTGAGTCGGGGTCCGACAGTAGCCTGCCGACTATAATCTGTGATAAAGATGTGGCAAGTGAGCGGGCATCTGTCTGGAAACGCTCTGAATCTGTCGGAGGATGAGTGTCCGATGACCGAAAATGCCTGCGAACCACTGGCTGTTCTTGCCATTGGCCTTCTGGCTGTACCTCCTGTGGACCAATTATACTCGCTTCAAGCCTAATTTACGCTTCTTCGTCAAACGCTTTCGACAAGTTGCTTGACAAGAATGACGTATTTTGAACTGAAAACATTTTTGGAAAAAAAAACGTATATTTTTGGAACACAGCCAGAGGGACCGCTGAAATTTGTTATGGATGTTTTTAATATATAAAGATATAAATCCGGTTCATATATCGGCCGGGCTGTAGTGTGTGTGCACGTGTGCGCCTGTGCGCGGCTTTCATCTTTGTGTTTGTATGTGTACTGTAGCATTGCTTTCGATGTTGTGCCAGTGGATCACTCTCTGTTCAAGGTCAAAGTTCAAGCTACCTTTTGTAACACCGACCCTCCCCCTCCCAGCAGCCTCCCGCAGCCGCAGCCGCACCAACATTGCCCAGGAGGGGGAGCCAGAGGCCAGCTCCCAAGAGTCCATACAGGAAGTGGTGCCTGAGGAAGTACTGGTTATATCTATGGGGATTGCCCCTCAGATTGTTCCTGGGATGATGTCAGAGAATGTGGTAAGAAGCCTGTGGTACTAATCCTGCAGGGAAAGACCTGGTTAAATGGAATCAGCTTGCCATCAAATGAAAATAAGTTTGAGCTTTTAAAAAAAGGTCTTGTCTCAATCGTGAGGATATAATATATTATGATTAGAATGGACAGAAGTAGAAACCTGTATTTATGTAGAAGCATGTACATCATATGACCAACAGTATCTTGACACCCCTTGGTCTGGGGCTGTTTTTCCTGGTTTGGGCTAGGCCCCTTAGTTCCAGTAAAGGCTAATCATAATGCTACAGCATACAATCACATTCTATACGATTTTGTGTTTCCCCAATATTTTGGGGAAGGCCCTTTCCTGTTTCAGCATGACAATACCCCCGGGCACACAGCGAAGTTCATGTAGACATGGTTTTATCAAGAACGGTGTGTAAGAACTTGCCTGGCCTGCACAGACCCCTGACCTCAACCCCGTCCAACACCTTTGGGATCAATTGGAAAGCCAACTGCGAGCCCGGCCTAATAGTCCAATCAGTGCCCAAACTCACACATGCTCTTCTGGCTGAATGGAAGCAAATCCCTGCAGCCATTTACATTACATTACATTATAGGCATTTAGCAGACGCTCTTATCCAGAGCGACGTACAACAAGTGCATAGGTTTATGATGTAGAGGTGCAAAAGAAACACTAGAGTGAAGTAAGGATTGTAGTGCCAGAAGTGACCACATCGATCAGGACTCCAACCCTGTAGAGTAAGCTTGTTCAGCAAGCAAGACTCCTACCAAGTACAAACTAGAACTGGAATCACACCTAATCAAACAAAAACAATCCTGCCAGATACACTAACATAATCATTATCCTAACTAGGTACAGTGAGCTGAACTACAGGCTAGGGAGGGCTGGGGAGAGGTGCAGCCTGAAGAGATGAGTCTTCAGTCTGCGTTTGAAAGTGGTGAGATTCTCTGCTGTTCTGACCGTCACGGGGAGGTCATTCCACCAGCGAGGGGCCAGGACAGACAGCAGACGGGAGCGGGAAGTACAGACGCAAATGTTCAAACATCTCATATGAAGCCTTCCCAGAAGAGCGGAGGTTGTTATAGCAACAAAGGCTGGACCAACTCTGCATCAGTGCCCATAATTTTGGATGAGATGTTGGATGTCAGGTGTTCACATGCTTTTGGCCATGTAGTGTATGTTCCCACGCTTCTTCCTTCACTTTTGAAGTGATCCCGACTTGAAATTTCCCTTTATAACGTACTTCCATTCATGAACCACTCGGGCAAGTAGTAAAAAGCTGTTCTTGTATCCAGATTGAAGCACGACATCATCAGCATCGTCCATAGCAGCAAGAGCAACAGCTTTGTGAGTAGGTTTTTAGAGAAAACTCTGAGCTAGAAACTTTTAGGGCCACATAGGAGTGCCACGTTGGATGGTAGTAAACGTTTTAAAGCAGTGACCTGATAACGAGATGGATTGCCTACGACGGCCATTTTCAGGACTGTTTGTGATTTGGTCTTGGTGACCTTGGAGTCCTCTAAACTTCCCCTAACTTTTCACAGATTTAGGAGCTGATTTTATCACGCACACACACACAAAAAAATTCAATTAGGTGTCTGAAAGTTAGGACTGACATGGCCATTATTTTTAGGAGTTTCTCCTACATCAGCTACTTTTTTGGGCTTAAGATGTTTCCTGAATACTGCCCAAATGTTGCACATAACGTGTCTCAATGTTTGACCTGGCAAGTTATTCCATGCTTTGTTATTATTAGTGTTTGTTTTTTTAAAATAATTATTATAGTAACCATGTAGTGTAGAGTTGTAGAGTGGTGTAGTGCTGAATGTCATATCCATAAGTCGTAAGCGGTAGTGCACTGAAACCAGTTTTATTGTGTGAATGTTCAATATCTAATTTAAATATTCAATATCTAAAATAATAGGTTTAGTGATGTGTGTTGTTAGCACAGTGACATGGGCTTTTGCCACAAGGATGTGTGGCTGTTACCACAGCGATGTTGGGCTGTTGTCACAGTGATGTTGGGCTGTTGCCACAGTGACATGGACTGTCGCCATGGTGATATGGACTGTTGCCCCTGTCCCTCAGGTCCTGACGCTGCAGATGGCCGACGGGGCGCAGGGCGACGCGCCGGCCGACGACACGAAGCTCCACGGCAAGCCGGACAAGACGCTGCGCTTCTCCCTCTGCAGCGACAACCTGGAGGGCATCTCTGAGGGTGAGCGTTCCGCACTCTGCCACCAGAGGGCGCCATTTCCCTCCACGAGTCACGCTCACGCCAGCGCTGGAAGCCCCTAACTGCTTTGTAGTTTCTGACTGAATGAAATGACTCTTTGGGTTTTCAAGCTGGGAACGGCTGTGTGTGCGCCTTTGTGTGTGTGTGTGTGTGAGTGAGCGTGTGTCTGTGTGTACCTGCGTGTACTACAGGTGTAACGCGGCTGCAGTTTTGAGCTGCGCTAGATGTTCTCGGCGTTGAATGACAGGGGCGCAGCGTGCTGGCTGACAGGGCTGACATAATTCTGTGCAGCACCTGCCATGTTAAGTGAACAGGCAGCATGTATCACCCCCAGCGGGTGCCGCTTCCGCGGAGGCTCAAGAGCAAATGAGCTTCTGATTCGTGACTGATGGTTTTATTGGCTGATGCGGACAGGGAGCTCGTGCGAGCGAGGCGCTGATATGCTAATCCCGACAGGTCCGTCCAATCGCTCGAACTCGGTGTCGTCCCTGGACCTGGAGGGCGAATCGGTGTCCGAGCTGGGGGCGGGGCCGTCCGGGAGCAACGGCGTGGAGGCTCTGCAGCTTCTGGAGCACGAGCAAGGTGCGAGCGTTTCCTGGGCAACCAGGTGCCCCCACACCAGGGAAAAAAGGCTTTTGGACGCATAAATTATACAATGCATTATTAAGCCCTGCAATGGCCAGTGGCTTGTTAGGTACTTGAGTAAAATCTGAGTAAACCATTTTTCCAGTCACATTTGTTTTTGTTTCAGGCTATGGCAAGGTGTAATTTTAACCTCCCCACCAAGGCCTTGATTTAATATGCATTCGGAGCATGTATTTAAAACAGTTTAGCCGCTAGGTGCACGGTCTTGGAACTATAAGGGTTCTGTGTCATACGAAGCCAGCAACATAAAAAATATCTTAAGAAGGTAATATTGGTGTACTGATGGTGATGATGATGATGATGTCATCACCATGCGACCCAGCCACCACTCAGGACAACCTGGACGACAAGCTGCGTAAGTTTGAGATCCGGGACATGATGGGCCTGACGGACGACCGCGACATCTCGGAGACGGTCAGCGAGACGTGGAGCACCGACGTCCTGGGCAGCGACTTCGACCCCAACGTGGACGAGGACCGGCTGCAGGAGATCGCTGGTAAGGGCTGTTTCTCACTGATCTGGGTTCAGCCGAGAGAGGTCACACCTTTAACAGGCTCTGACATCACTGATTTTGGGTCAGCCGAGAAGAGGTCACATCTTTAACAGGCTCTGACATCACTGATCTTGGATCAGCCGACAGAGGTCACACCTTTAACAGGATGTGACATCACTGATCTTGGATCAGCCGACAGAGGTCACACCTTTAACAGGATGTGACATCACTGATCTTGGATCAGCCGACAGAGGTCACACCTTTAACAGGATATGACATTACTGATCTTGGATCAGCCGGCAGAGGTCACACCTTTAACAGGCTCTGACATCACTGATCTGAGATCAGCCAAGAAGAGGTCACATCTTTAACAGGCTCTGATATTACTGATTTAGGGGCAGATGTCATTTAGCCTTCTAGCAGTACCACTTCGCTTTTTTTTAACCAAAACGGGGTTTTGGTTAAAAAAAAAAAAAAATAGAGGTGTCTAATTATATGCTTTTGGATATTATTTGTAGTTTTTTTTTGTTTGAGCTCTGTTAGACTCCCCAGTTAATTTTTTTCTGTTCCTCATGGAATAACACGTATGACATTCTGAAAACTTCATACCTTCTCTCAAAGTTTGTTCATACCAAACTTTCAGATTACTCTTAGATTGTAATTTGCCTTTGAATGTTTTCTAGTCCCTTTATGATTTTTACAGTTTCAGCTGGTTCCATTAGAAACACTGCCACCTTGTGGTGTAGTTTTAAAATAGCATATTTCTATCTGCAAGTGCAGTAGTCAGCCTCCTTTATTAATACGAACTTTCTGTCATGTGTTTTCCAAAGCTGTACGCACTGTGCATTTGAAACCAAAACAATAAGATATTACAATGAAACTGCTTTGATCAATTATTTAAAAACCTTCTGTTTGTTTGAAACAAGCTCAGTGTTGTTTTCAGATGTTCTGTTTGCACTTTTTTGGATAACAATCTTTATCGGCAACTTTTTTGAACATTTTAATAGCTCAACTGCTTGTGTACTTGTCTTTCCAAGTGACATTTATTTTTACCATCTTCCCAATTTCACCCTTGTCGCCCGAGACCCACCATACGCTGGTCAGGACTTAGGAATAAAATAAATTAAGTTCACAGGAATGGAAACTATAATGTACAGATTGCAGGAAGTATATATAATGCATTGCTTAATAAGTCACTGTTTGTTTTATGGCTACTTCAACAAGCGCTGGGTAAGTTGTAAGTGTCTGTGAGTCTCTTTCTCTCTTGACGTAGTGTTGGATCTGTCTATATACTTACTGTTAACTTGAACTACAAAAGAGTTTCATATGTTTTGTACTGTGTGGTTTCCATGCCCCTAAATGTTTGCTAGACCTCCAATACCAGTGCTTTGCTTGCATGTACAGGTTGACTGCAGCATGTCATTTAAAAAACTTTTGTTTGTGCTCTTGGTAAGCTTAATAAGCTACAAAAAATGGCAAAGAAATAATCGTAGGCATGTGTGGTAACATTCACCATCATGAATTTAGCCACTTTTTTGTCAATTTTGTTTGACCTGATGCACGTATTACCTCTAAACTTTGCAAAGAGGTATAAAATGAGACCACATATGTCCACATCTCATCCGAAGTGTCTCTCTGCTACTTCACTCTAATTTTAAATGAGATGTTACTTGATTGCTTCTCATTTAAATTTAGCATAAAATGCTCTCTGGTGGCACCAGACCAGTGTCCGTAAGCTAGCTCACATTAGCCGCGCTGCGATGGAACGTTGACAAACTGCTTCCCTGTTTCCTGCTTTGCCTGGGTGATGACGGCTATTATTGGAGACTGATGTTTTTATGTATTTTATTCTTTAAATAACTTTAAATATGTGAATATATTTGATCCACCGTCCATCCAGTTTGAGTGTTAATCTAGCTATTTCTACCTGGTTCAGTATGAATACTGACAATATAAGTATTTGAGGAAATAAGATCTTATGGAGTGTAGTGTGTTGTGTCCTAGAAAGATGAGGTACATTAGTGAAGTCATTTTTGCACAGAACACACCCAGATAACCTCGGATATGGCTTGTCCTTTTCACACACACTGCAAACATGGTTATAGTTGCTTGAGAATCTCTCGGCTCCAAATTTCACTGATCATGGTGTGGGCGAAAATATGATGTTAATGCAATAAGAAATGTTTATATTACTTGATCATTTTTTTCCCCTTTTCACCTTCTCTCTCTGTGTTTCTGTCGGTCTCTCTCATCCTCTTTCTCTTGTTCTCTTGTTCTCTTCTCCTCTTCCCCTGTCAGTCACATCGCTTCTTGATTTGCTTTATTGGCTTGACCAAACATACATTTGTACTGCCAAAGCACATACGTATTACATAAAATGCATTTCCTCTTTCCTTCTCTCTCTCTCCCTCCCTCCCTCATTATTTGAAAGGCTGACATTCACCGGGTCCCCGCAGTCTTATTGACCTTGCCTCTCTCTCATTTGCATCCCGCATTTGTCATGCCGCGGAATATGGCGTTGGGGGACTTTTCCATCATTAAGTGAATTTACAGCGATTTCCTTATGTGTTTTCTCCAAGGGACGGGAGTATGAGCTGCACATTAAATATCCATTAATACCTCATTATCCCACTGATAAGATTACCGCGATAATGAGGCGGAGATTCTAATTGTTTCACTTCGGCTGGTGCCAGTCACTCCATCACGCACCTGAAAAGACGGGGCGCGGGGCGGTTCCTACCTGGAGGACTGTAAACAGGGCCGGCGGGGGAGAGGGCCTCCCGCCGCCGCGCGTGGGCCGACACCTGGAGACCGTCGCCGCCGCGCGGCGGGAACGGCGGGAGGCCCCCGGAAACGGAGTCCCGCGCCCCGCGGAGCCGGAGCGCGGGCGTCGGCCCGTGCCGGAGGGGGAGGGTGCGGCGCGACAGAACGCCGGTTGAGGGGTTTGCTCTGTCACGCCCGCCTCGCTGTTCCTGCCCCGCCCGAAAACAACCCCCCCCCCCACCCCCCCTCCTCGTTTCCGAGGGGTTACAGGGAGCTGACAGTGGTCACCGAAGGACGCGCCTGGCTGCGTTGGCGGGGGGGCGGGGGGGTGGAGGGACAGGAGGGTCGGGGGTTAATTTGGCCGTGACTAATGCTTCACCTCGTCATCAACCCAAAGTCACGGGTGGAAGGCTGTGGGGAGGTGGGGGGAAGAGGGCGGGGCTTTATAACTGCAGTTAACCCCGCCTCCCCTCCCCTCCCCTCCCCCCCCCCACGCCGGCGCTCCGGTCTTACCGTCTCCCCTTGCGGTGCCCGTGACCCCGTGCTGTTCTGTGTCTGTGTTGCCAGGGGCGACGGTGGAGAGCATGCTGGGTAGCCTGCTCTGCCTGCCCGGCTCGGGACCGTTGCTGCTGGACCCGTACGGCTCCACCATCTCCGAGACCACCAGCGAGGCCTGGAGCGTGGAAGTGCTGCCCAGCGACTCGGGTGTGTGTGTGTGCGCGTGTGAGCGGGTGTGTGTGTGTGCGTGTGAGCGGGTGTGTGTGTGTATGATTGTGTGGTGTGTGTGTGTGTGTGTGTGTGTGAGCAGGTGTGTATGTGTGTATGATTGTGTGGTGTGTGTGTGTGTGTGTGCGTGAGTGTGCGCGCGCGTGTGTGCATGTGCACCTGTGTGTGTATGTGTGTGTATCTGTGTGTGAGCGCATGTGAAGGTTTGTGACATTGCCGTGTGTATGTGAAATTTTGTATGTGCATGTATGTGTTTGTATATCTGTGCTTACATAAGCATCTGCGTGTCTTCATGTGTTCGTTTGTGTTTGTGTCAGAGCGTGTGTGTGCGTGAGAGTCTTTCTCCCTCTCTCTCTCTTTCTCTCTCCCTCTCTCTATTTATATACAGACTGCGCACGCCCGTAAATAAATGTTTTAAATCTGTCGGTGTGCTAGCGAGCGCTTACGGTCTCTGAGGCCCGCTCCTGGTCTCCTGGGTAACGGCCGGCCCTGTCATCCTCCTGGCGAGCGGCCAAGGCGCACCTGCAGCCGCACCTGCGGCGGGGAACGGGCCGGCCGCTCCAGCGGCGGCGGCGGGGTACCGCGCGCGCCTCGCCCGCCGTACCGGCTCCTTATCCCGCAGAGAGGCCTACGAGCCGCGGCGCTGATGTCCTCCCAGGGCACGCGCTGCCGTTTCAGAGGCTGAACCGCGTACGCTGCGCTTCTCCTCCAGCGCAGATGCGGCCGCTCCACAAGTTATCTCTCGCCGCGCCGTGCTCGATAATTCAAAAGGTGATTAATAGCGCGTTTCGCGGCCCCTGCTTGCGAATATTCCGCCGTGCGCCTCGGCAAGGGTAACCGCTCGGCGTTGGCGGATTGCGTGCGGCGGGGTAAATGGCGGGAACGAGAGCGGTGCGTTCTGTAACGGGTTTGGAGCTCCCCCGTGTTAACCGCGGTTCGAACAGCCCGGTCGCTTTGATTGCGTCGGCCTTGCCACCCACGCCGCTACCGCCTTCTTCCGTGCGTCCCGCGGCGTGAGCGAGGCGTGGAACTGGACTCGGAAGAGCGGTTGGGCGGCGCGTTATGGCAAGCGAGCGCGCGGGCGAATCCCCGGCCCGGTAACGAGCCGTTGCCGCAGAAACGGCGCGGGCCCCGGCTGCGGCGCGGACGCGCTGACCGGCAGCCAATTAAAAAAGCGCGTAACGACCGCGCGCGGATCGGGAGGAATAGGCGCCTAACGGCGCCCTGACGGGCGACTCCGGGTTAAGGAGCTCACCTCGTAACCGGGGAGGTCGCGGGCTCCGCTCTCAGGCGGGGCGTTGACATCCGTACCCCCGGACCGAGGTACTTAACCAGGAATCGCTCCAGCGGGCATCCGGCCGCGTAAGTGGATAACGAGCGTGCGCGGGCGTGAGGCGTGCGCTGAGCACGTCCGTAATGGGACGCGAGGAGACGCGGCAAGAGCGCTTAGGGGTGAAAACGCTCAGCGTCAGTGCTTGAGTGAGCGCAAGGCGGGCTTCTCTAAAGGTTCTGCTACAGTGTGTTAAGTGACCGGTTATGGATGGGTTGGTTTCTCGCCGGTCCCTCGGTGGGTTGGGCCCGTCTGAAGAAACCGAGCCTGTTTGGACAAAAGAATATCTCCGGTCTTCTTTCCTGCTGTTTCTTTGCTCTGTTCTTTGTCTAAATCTCCCTCATTCTTTCATTCTCTGAATCTAACACTCTTTTTTTTGCCCCCTGTCTTCGTCATCCTTCATCTCTGGCTGTTAACTACTGCTTGTATTTTTTCCATAGACTGCGTTGTTGCCGTTCTCGTTGTTAGTGTTAATCAGTTTAACCTTCAGGGTCCAAGTTGAACTATGCGGTTGTTCCCTGCGCTTGGACCGTACTTCTCTCTAGGTTTTCGACACACTTGTTTCCCGTTATGTTATACACTTTGTTGTACGTCGCTCTGGATAAGGCGTCTGCCAAATGCCTGTAATGTAATGTATTCGTTCTCTTTCATTCTCCCCGACCCTTCTTCTCGTTCATCTTTCTCCTTGCCTCTCTCCTCTTTTCTGTCTCTCACGCCAGAGGAAGGCTGCTTTAAATTTCTGCCCATTTACCCGTCTGTGATTGGACAGCAGTTTGATTCTGCGAGGATGGGAGCGATCGATTGTGCAAACGAGCATTTTTGGGGGAATGAGTTGTGAGGGCCGTCGACAGGACAGCGCTGTGGAAATGAGATGTTAATGGACTGCAGTTTAGGGCAGGGGGCAGTTTGCCAAATTTGTTATTTCCCAGAAAAGTGCTCCTTATTAAATTTGCTACGTTATTAAAGTTGCTCGGTGAAAATGTTTTTAAGCACGGAAACTAATGAACTTCTGGGATTGCTCGCGATGTGCTGTGATTTCATTTTTTGGGGGCTGGGATGCAGGTGCTGTTTTTTGGAGTCAGGTTCAAGCAGGTTGATTGTTCTCAAAGAAAAAAACAGCACACTAGCAATCCAGTGTGACTTTGGGATGCTGTCTAGTTTAATCTGGTCTATGCTTCTTGGGCAATCAGCAGATGAGTCACTATAATTTTGTTGATAGCGTATTCCTGACCCCTCGTGAAACAGTTTATCATGAAGACGAGTGACGGGCCAGCTTGTACATTTTGGACAGATGGCATCCTTGGTACCTTTTTCCATGGGGGGTGTCCAAATCCCTTTTGAATTTTGGGAGCATGTTGCTGGTGGCCTTTCCGCAACTCTCCCCTCAACCATTCCACTGACATCTGAAGTCCTGTTGCTGAATGAGACATCATCCCTCGGTTTGCCATTGTGTTAGTCGCATATTTTGTTCATATTTAGTGAAGAAAACGATTGACACAAGATGGAAGCCACGGTGTTCTTTGTCTCTCTAACAGACTCTCGGTTCTCTGGATGTGGTGCACGTTGAGGTGTCTGTCATTTGTTTTCGCGGTACTTCAGGAAAGAAACGTCAAGTTGTGGTGTGACCGTGCCGCTGAGCTTGAAAGAATGTTGTGATATCTTGATGAATGCGGGTTCATTTGGCATCCTTTCCTTGTTACGTTCGTAACTTTACGTTTTTTATCGATTTGTTTATTGTCTTTATGCCTCTGCCAAGGAGGTTATGTAACAGCGTCTGTCCGTCCGTCCATCCATTTGTTCATGTGTCTGTGGCAGACGTAATTGGAAAATGAACAGCTTGGTTGCCATGAATTTTTCTGTGGACATTCATGTTGCCAATTTATTTTGTTTGTTTCTTGTGCGCAGTTTGGTCACTTTCATGTCTGTTTACCAGCATGCCTTTTTGTGTTTGTGTTTGTGTTTGTCCATCCATGCAAATGTTGTGTGTGTTTGTTTTTCTGTGTGCGTGTTTCTCATTATGTGTGTGGCTGTTCGACCCATCTGGATTGTGTGTGTGTGTGTGAGAGAGAGTGATTTGGTGTATGTCTCCATCCAAGTACACTTGAGCGTGCACATTTTGCGTCTTTGTCTCCATGGTAACACGCTGTGTTTATTTTGGGGTCCCCAGAGGCCCCGGACCTGAAGCAGGAGGAGCGTCTGCAGGAGCTGGAGAGCTGCTCCGGGGTGGGCAGCACCTCCGACGACACGGAGGTCCGGGAGGTCAGCTCCCGGCCCAGCACCCCCGGCCTCAGCGTGGTCTCAGGTACGCAGCGCCTTTACCCTTTCACCTTTCACCTTTCACCTTCAGCCTGCGATCTCCACTGTGCGTGACATGCTTTCCTGTCTCTGACCGGCCGGCCCGTACCTTTGCGTCGGGCCTGGTGGGTGCCCGTGCGGTGGGCGGGATTTGAGCAGCTGTCACTCACGGGAGCCGGCCCGTCGTTAATCACGGTTTAGACGGATGGATGGTTTTTGCCGGTTCCCCCCGGTTATCACTCTCCCTGTCGGCGTGTCCGCGTCCGTCCTGCCCCTCGGGGGTTCTGACGCCAGTTTAGAGCTCCCCGCTGGCGCTGGGACGGGGGCCGGGAGAGGGGGGCAGTCGGACACACGCTCTGGGACGGCCCGCTCCATCACTCCCCCCACCCCACGCTCCTGTTGCTCACAGTCTGGCCAGCTGTTACCCCTGTCCTGTCTGATAAAGAGTCTGAACCCCCAACCCCTGACCCCCCCCTTCTCACCCCCATGTCTGTACCAGGGCAGACAGGCACTCCGAATGGGCTCAAAAGCCCTCTTGAATATTTGATTTGAATTTGAATTTGAATCGCCAGTTATCCATCCGGATAGTTATTCATATAGGTGAATGCTCCCCTCTACCAAAGGATTATCTCATTGGCTATTTTCTCACATATTAGCGTAGTTTATGGTTATAAATGCTTAATGCATTATTAATAGTGTTGTTAGAATGTGTTGTTGATGGCTAGCAAACGCGTTTTTTGGTGAGTGTAAGGTGTGCCGTATTTTGAAAGATGAACGCAACATTTCAGTATGCAATGTTGAGGTGGGAGGGTAACTTAACGACAGTATCGATTGTTGCCCTTGGGTGAAATTTCAAGAGCCCTGGACTCCTTCCTTATGTAATTTCTACTAACTTATGAATATTGACCAACTGTCTACTATGTATTTTTTAGTAATGTTCACAGTAGTTATTGGTCCTTTATTGATCATTAATAAGCGTGATATGTTTTGAAGTGTTGCTGAATTTTCACTCTCAATTGGGGCATTATTAAATGGTAAATGGTAAATGGACTGCATTTATATAGCGCTTTTATCCAAAGCGCTTTACAACTGATGCCTCTCATTCGCCAGAGCAGTTAGTGGTTAGGTGTCTTGCTCAAGGACACTTCGACACGCCCAGGGCGGGGTTTGAACCGGCAACCCTCCGACTGCCAGACAATCGGTCTTACCTCCTGAGCTATGTCGCCCCATATTATTCACAACGCGTGCCTTTTTCGGTGTTTTGTTTTCCTTTCTACGGTACGCCCGCGCTGAGCAGGCGTAAGCGCCACCTCGGAAGACATCCCCAACAAGATGGAGGACCTGCGGTCGGAGTGCAGCTCGGACTTCGGGGGGAAGGACTCGGTGACCAGTCCAGATGGGGAGGAGTCGGCGCACGGTAAGGGGCGAGCGGCGGGCCCTCGCTCAGCCGCCGCGTGGTGCCCGTCACTCCTCCGTCTGACCGGGCGGACGCCGCGCGGGCCTATCAATCGCCGTCGCCGCCCCTACGGGGGCCCAGATCCCGCCCCCGCCCCCGCCCACACAGCTCGAGCCTCCTCCACCACAGAGCGCAAATTCTTACGCTGACTGTTTGAGAGACAATGCTTCAGATTTCTGCCCAAAGTCCCAAATTGAGGATTAGAAAATGTATATATAGTTATTTTAATCACATTTTTACAGCCTGCACTCTGCATTTTTGTCAACAGTCAATTTAAGCTTTATGACCTTATTATTGCAAAGTAAGGTCCTGTTCTCTGAGCCCAAGGGTCAGGCTAGTAAGTGTGTAAATGCAAACAGAGGTGTGATTGAGCTTAGACAGTGTAAGTGCTAGTAGAGGTATGGTTGAGGTTCAGCTGAGTAGTGCTTCTAGTAGAGGTACGTTAAACACAGAATGAATGTAAGTATTAGCAGAGGTATGGTTGAGGTAAGTGAGTATAAGTTCTAGCAGCAGTGCTGTTATAGTTGTGCTGAGTGTAAATTCTAGCAGTGGTGCTGTTATAGTTGTGCTGAGTGTAAATTCTAGCAGCGGTGCTGTTATAGTTGTACTGAGTGTAAGTTCTAGCAGCAGTGCTGTTATAGTTGTACTGAGTGTAAGTTCTAGCAGCGGTGCTGTTATAGTTGTACTGAGTGTAAGTTCTAGCAGCAGTGCTGTTATAGTTGTACTGAGTGTAAGTTCTAGCAGCAGTGCTGTTATAGTTATACTGAGTGTAAGTTCTAGCAGCAGTGCTGTTATAGTTGTACTGAGTGTAAATTCTAGCAGCAGTGCTGTTATAGTTATACTGAGTGTAAGTTCTAGCAGCAGTGCTGTTATAGTTGTGCTGAGTGTAAGTTCTAGCAGCAGTGCTGTTATAGTTGTACTGAGTGTAAGTTCTAGCAGCAGTGCTGTTATAGTTATACTGAGTGTAAGTTCTAGCAGCAGTGCTGTTGTAGTTGTACTGAGTGTAAGTTCTAGCAGCGGTGCTGTTATTATTGTACTGAGTAAGTTCTAGCAGAGATGCTGTTATAGTTGTACTGAGTGTAAGTTCTAGCAGCAGTGCTGTTATAGTTGTACTGAGTGGCAGTTCTAGCAGCGGTGCTGTTATTATTGTACTGAGTAAGTTCTAGCAGAGATGCTGTTATAGTTGTACTGAGTGTAAGTTCTAGCAGCAGTGCTGTTGTAGTTGTACTGAGTGTAAGTTCTAGCAGCGGTGCTGTTATAGTTGTACTGAGTGTTAGTTCTAGCAGCGGTGCTGTTATAGTTGTACTGAGTGTCAGTTCTAGCAGCAGTGCTGTTATAGTTGTACTGAGTGGAAGTTCTAGCAGCAGTGCTGTTGTAGTTGTACTGAGTGTAAGTTCTAGCAGCGGTGCTGCTTAAAGTTGTACTGAGTGTAAGTTCTAGCAGCAGTGCTATTATAGTTGTACTGAGTGTAAGTTCTAGCAGAGGTGCTGTTATAGTTGTACTGAGTGTAAGTTCTAGCAGTGGTGCTGTTATAGTTGTACTGAGTGTCAGTTCTAGCAGCAGTGCTGTTATAGTTGTGCTGAGTGTAAATTCTAGCAGCAGTGCTGTTATAGTTGTACTGAGTGTAAGTTCTAGCAGAGGTGCTGTTATAGTTGTACTGAGTGTAAGTTCTAGCAGCAGTGCTGTTATAGTTGTACTGAGTGTAAGTTCTAGCAGCAGTGCTGTTATAGTTGTACTGAGTGTAAGTTCTAGCAGCGGTGCTGTTATAGTTGTACTGAGTGTAAGTTCTAGCAGCAGTGCTGTTATAGTTGTACTGAGTAAGTTCTAGCAGCAGTGCTGTTATAGTTGTACTGAGTGTAAATTCTAGCAGCAGTGCTGTTATAGTTGTACTGAGTGTAAGTTCTAGCAGCAGTGCTGTTATAGTTGTACTGAGTGTAAATTCTAGCAGCAGTGCTGTTATAGTTGTACTGAGTGTAAGTTCTAGCAGCAGTGCTGTTATAGTTGTACTGAGTGTAAGTTCTAGCAGAGATGCTGTTATGGTTGTACTGAGTGTAAGTTCTAGCAGCAGTGCTGTTATAGTTGTACTGAGTGTAAGTTCTAGCAGCAGTGCTGTTATACTTGTACTGAGTGTAAATTCTAGCAGTGGTGCTGTTATAGTTGTACTGAGTGTCAGTTCTAGCAGCAGTGCTGTTATAGTTGTACTGAGTGTAAGTTCTAGCAGCGGTGCTGTTATAGTTGTGCTGAGTGTAAGTTCTAGCAGCAGTGCTGTTATAGTTGTACTGAGTGTAAGTTCTAGCAGCAGTGCTGTTATAGTTGTACTGAGTGTAAGTTCTAGCAGCAGTGCTGTTATACTTGTACTGAGTGTAAATTCTAGCAGTGGTGCTGTTATAGTTGTACTGAGTGTCAGTTCTAGCAGCAGTGCTGTTATAGTTGTACTGAGTGTAAGTTCTAGCAGCAGTGCTGTTATACTTGTACTGAGTGTAAATTCTAGCAGTGGTGCTGTTATAGTTGTACTGAGTGTCAGTTCTAGCAGCAGTGCTGTTATAGTTGTACTGAGTGTAAGTTCTAGCAGCGGTGCTGTTATAGTTGTGCTGAGTATAAGTTCTAGCAGCAGTGCTGTTATAGTTGTACTGAGTGTAAGTTCTAGCAGCAGTGCTGTTATAGTTGTACTGAGTGTAAGTTCTAGCAGCAGTGCTGTTATAGTTGTACTGAGTGTAAGTTCTAGCAGCAGTGCTGTTATAGTTGTACTGAGTGTTAGTTCTAGCAGCGGTGCTGTTATAGTTGTACTGAGTGTAAGTGCCAGCGGAGGGAAGGCTAAAGTTCTCCATTTCTCTCTCTCCCTCCAGGAGGGCACCACTTGACGTCTCCCCCATCCCAGGCCGAGTCCCTGCTGGCCATGTTTGATCCCCTGTCTTCCGCAGAAGGTAATCTGCTTACAGCCGGCATCATTAACTCCCCACTAATGGCACGGGCTCAAACGAACAGCATGGAGGGGAAAAAAATAATGAACACGACAACCTGTGTCTCTCTCCGTCTCTCCCCCTCTCTCATTCTTTACCTCCCTTCTCCCCCCTCTCTCATTCTCTGCCTCCCCTCTTCCCCCTTTCTCTCGCTCCTCCCCTTCCACCCTCACTCTCTGTCCCTCTCTCCCTCTTCTTCCCAATCACTGGACAGTGTTATTGTACCATAAATAGACATTTGGATTGACTTTTTTTGGGGGTCTGGGCATTTTGAGGGTCGCTCGTCTGGGGTTGGGCGAGGATGGGGCGGCGGTGTATTTCTCGAGCCCGGTTTCCGGGGCGATTTGTGGGACGGGGTCCGTGCCCCGCGTTGCCGTGGAGACAGGTGCCAGGGAGGGAGCGCGGCAAGGTGACGCGGCGGCAGGTTGCGAGACCTCACCGCGGGGCAGGCTGGCACGGGCCGCCACCGTCTGACTGCGCGCGCGTGCGGCGCCAGGCTGGCACCGGAAGGCGTTTTCGGGAGGGAGAGCCTACCCTTGGAACAGGTGGCCTACCCTGCACCCCAGGCGCGGCTCTCTCCCCGGCAGAGCCCTCTCCGGCGCTTCTGGAACTTTCCCCGCGCTCGTCCTGTCACGTGTGCGCGCTAGTCACACGCACATCTCAGGAGGCTAATGAGAGAGCCCCAGATTCTCAGCGGCGGGGCCCAACGCCCAGCACTTCCATTTATTCCCATTACTGGCCTATAGCAGCTGCTCTTATCCGGAGGGACATGAACAACTGCGCTTTTATGCGGTGCCCATTTATATACCTGGATATGTACCGGAGCGGTTTAGATTAAGTGCCTTTCTCTGGGGTACGATGGCAGGATCCTACCTGGAAATGGGACAGTTCACCTGCGGGCTCCAGTCATCGAGTTATTCCGCTTGTGTGCCCTGGCGGCGTGACCCCTGTGACATCACTGGCCTCCGCCCCCCCCCCTGCAGGTTCCTCCACGGGCACCATCGTGAGGCCCAAGGTGCACTGCACCCGGCCGCCCCACCCTCCGCCGGACCCGCCCGTGGCGGAGCCGCGCCACGCCCTGTTCGGACCCCACGGCCTGGCGCAGGCGGAGCTGGAGCTGGCCAAGCAGCGGCACTCCTACCCCGACCGGCTGGTGCGCAGCCGCAGCTCGGACATCGTCTGCGCCGGCCGCCGGCCCACCAGCGACCCCGGCCTCAACCGCCGGGCCACCGTGGAGGAGCGGGACCCGGCCCCCGGCTTCTCCCTGGGACCCTCGTCCTCGCCCAGCAAGGACTCGCTCAAAGGAGACGTGAGTCCGCCCTTAATAACCCTGACCCTCTTGACCTCCCCGTTGTTTGTAGTGATTTTACCTTTGCTCCACCCCCTTCACTTCCCCATTGGCTGTATTGAGTCTGCCTTTTCTCCACCCCCTTCACTTCCCCTATTGGCTGTAATGATTCTGACTCTGCTCCACCCCCTTAACTTTCTCATTGGCTGTAATGAGTCTGCTCCTGCTCCACCCCCTTGACTTCCCCATTGGCTGTAAGCCCGATTGCTGATGGTCCGTCTCAAATACTTTGTGCGTAGCCACCAACGGGGGTGGAATTAGATACTGTAAAGGTGATGCGGTTATTTCTGTGGGGAACTCTGAAAAGTGCCAAACCATCAGTGCTGTATAGGTATGGGGCATGCCCCGCCCAGGGCGTAACTTGGCTGGATGGCATACCTGCCATCCCAATATGCACACCTCTTTGACCCCTGAATCTGGTCTCGAAACAACTTCAGGCTACTACATAGCCCCCACCCCTTGTTAGCTAAGTCTTTGACAGCATAAAATCATAATACACGAAGATGAACTGGCTCAAGGAATCTTGGGTAATTTCCATTTTCTGTACTCTCAGGAGGAGAGGAAGGACAGCGATGACGAGAAGTCCGATCGCAACCGACCATGGTGGAAGAAACGCTTTGTCTCGGCCATACCCAAAGGTAACCTGCAGGGAAATCTCGTTATCACTCGGTTTTAGTGACCTGTGTTTACATTCACACTACTGATTTTTACCATTGTTTAACTGGGTGGATTGGGGAATATGTGTCTGCATGATGATGTTAAACCCCTTCCCATCATGCATCATGGTATCTTTCAGTTTTATGGAGTAATGACTCCAAACATTATAAAACTTTGCAGCATATTGACTACCACAGCTTAAAAGTTGTTAAAATATTGCTAATCAGCTAGCCCCTGCAAACTTTAAAAACTTTATTGTTCTGGCGCATGTTTGTTTGACATAATTCTGAATGTATAACGGTAGCTGAGAGAGATGTGGTAGTGCTGTGTCCTTCTGCGGTGATTCACACTCCTGGCCCTGCTAATGGTAGGCTCTGCATGTCAGTCTAACTGTACTGTAGTACAACAAAGAAGCTATTAGTCAAGCAGTCGTTCAGTATAAAATAGTATTTAAATATAAGTATAATATAATTGATGTTAAAATAGAGGGGTAAAAGATAAGATCCTGCAGGTCTTGTCCGACTGTGACGGCGTAGGCTGCGGCGTTCTGGGGTTTGCGCGGTACTTGGCGGGAGCTGTGTGTGTGAATGTGTCTGTTGTTCCTCACACAGTGCTGTACTGGACTGCAGAAAGCGAAGGACCAGGTAACACGCTGTAGCTCTGCTGTCGTGCCCCCCCCCCCCCCCCCCCCCCCACTCCCCTCGCTGAGCTGAGCTGAGCTGAGCTTAGCTGTGAGCCACGCGGCAGCCTGGCACTCAAGCAGCCGTCGCCACGGCCCGAGGCCACGCCCCCTTTGCCATAGCTACGGCTGTGTTGTGACGTGGCTTATTTTGCAGGCCCTCATTTGTGTTTCGTTTCGCTGATTTCTTTTTGCATTACACATGGCAGTGCATCGAGTGAGGAACTCTTTATTAGCATTGCATACTGTAACTGTGCTAGTGTACCTGAGGGGAAAAGGCCTTTATTAGCATTATATACAGTAAGTGTGCTAGTGTACCTGAGGGGCAAAGGCCTTTATTAGCATTACTACAACAGTGTGCTATGGACCTGCAGAGGAAGGAAGGCCTTATGCTGCTACCTCAGCTAGTGGCTAGCTAGCCTGAGGGGCAGGCCTCAAGCATTGACAGTCCAGTCAAGCTTGCATGCTAGGTGTATGAGTGGTAACAGGCCTTATTGCTTACTCAGTATGCTGCTTGCATTACACATGGGGTGAAAGGCTTTTATTAGCATTACATACAGTAAGTGTGCTAGTGTACCTGAGGGGAAAGGCTTTATTAGCATTAATACAGTAAGTGTGCTAGTGTACCTGAGGGGAAAAGGCCTTTATTAGCATTACATACAGTAAGTGTGCTAGTGTACCTGAGGGGAAAAGGCTTTTATTAGCATTACATACAGTAAGTGTGCTAGTGTACCTGAGGGGGAAAGGCTTTTATTAGCATTACATACAGTAGATGTGCTAGTGTACCTGTGGGGAAAAGGCCTTTATTAGCATTACATACAGTAAGTGTGCTAGTGTACCTGAGGGGAAAAGGCTTTTATTAGCATTACATACAGTAAACGTGCTAGTGTACCTGAGGGGGGAAAGCCTTAATTAGCATTACCTACATTACATAAGCTAGTGTACCTGAGGGAAAAAGCCTGTATTAGCATAACCTGCTTTAGCAGCAAAGACCAATGCTTCACTTGCTCACTGTTACTCACTTGCAGTGGGACAGTAATGCTACATGTTTCCCAAGCGGGAGCGCTATCGATACCTCACTGATTAAAGCCTATGGCACAGTTTCTGCTACGGACAGCAAATTATTTCCAGTGACTGTCACTGTGCGGTAGCTGCACCCCTCATGGACTCATGGCCTTCAGTGAGCCCTCCCTGCCGACCAGTTATAGTCTGATCTTTGTTAAGAGAAATTTTTGAGCGGGCGGTGACGGACAAAATTAATTAAAAATATTGTTTACATATTCATGAGCGCTCAAAATGACGCCTCTAAAGGAAAGAGATATCGCCGCGGAGGGTAAAAGTGATCCGGCTGTCTCGCTGATGCTGGCCGTGTGCACCTGCATTCATTTATTTATTTATTTATTTATTTGTCTGTCTCTGAAGTCCTCCTGTAGTCAGAGTTGATGATCAGCGTGGTACTGTTCCGGGCGCCCAAAATAGACTCCATGCCCCAGAAATTGCCGTGCTCAAACCCGGGAGACGTTTTCTGGGCCTCTGTGCTTTCCGTATCTCAGCCCGAGACCCAGGAGATCGATGTCAGAATGGCCCGGTGCATAAAAGGTTAAACATAAGGCTAACGATAATGCACAGGGACGAGTGACTGAATAAAGATATTGATTTTGATTAAGATTAGAGACGGCGCAGCACGTAACTTGTGGGTAAGCGTGTGGCAGGTAATCAAATGAACTCTCGTGGTGGACAGTTCCCCAAATGAATTGCCAATAGCAGGCACCTCCATACGAGGACTTGGGTCCCCATTAGGCACAGTACACAAATTGAAGTTCATTGTGCCAAGAAAAACAAGCCTCGACTGTTTCGTTACAAACATGCTATATACGTACATATTGCTGTACAAAATTGTGTTTTATGGTGCTCGCATAGAAACGCACACATATATACGCGCGTATATATGGTGACGTTGTGCCTGTTGTCTCAGTTGCCTGGTTATGTGTATTTTATTTGCAGTGCTGATGAGGCTGTGCTGTTATTATTTGCTAGCTTCTATCCATTTGCAGAATTGTTGCAGTACGTCACTGTCAGTTTGTGAAAGTTCCCATATTTTTAGCTGGGATATGTCTTTGATTTTGTTACCAGTAATATAGGACCTTATAATATGTGTTTTTGAACCAGTAAAAATGTGTGTGGCAGTCTGCAGAAATCCCTCGAGTGGAAAAAGTTTTGCTTTGTTCACAAAAAAAGATGTCGTCAGTAGTCAGAATTTTCTATTCCAAATTTTTTTTTTTTTTTTTTTTTCAAATTAGCCAAATAGCAATTTTGGGCCCATCTCATTTCTGCAGCATCCCCTGTCAATTCTGCAGGGGTGACAGATGCATGCGCATCCTTAAAAAAAAAGCATGCATGCATGCAGCTACCGCTGCATTCCACTCTGCGGTCCACTAGCTTAGCCGCACGGTCGCCATGCTAAATGACAGAGCTTCTGCCCTTCACAGCACCCCATTTGCTTAGCTAACGAGAGCTCCAAATGAGAAAAATGGCCAATGCCTTTCTGTAGCATAGTTTTTCATAAAATGTGCCAAAAGAATAAATGTTTTTCTGGCTTTTATGGTCACATAGATGAAAAATCTCTTTTTACCCAAAAAAAAAAAAAAACCTTTGTAGCCTGTCGCCAAAAATGCGTCCAGGATTCCGTTGACCGCCACACATAAATTTTTTCAGAGCAGTTTAATTTATCCCACAGTGTGAAAAAGCGGTCGCTATGAAAAGCAGAGTGAAAAGCGGTCGCTTTGAGCGGGACCACGTCACTGAGCCCTCCCCCCTTCCCACCCGGTCTCCCTGGTTACTCACGACGTCACCTTTTCCGCAGCTCCCATGGCGGCGTTCCGGAAAAGAGACAAGCTGGAGAAGGACGACGTGGTGCTGGAGCGGGTCCCGCAAGGTCGGTGCCGACGTCCGCCGTCACTCCGCCCGTAACGGACACACCCCCGCACACAGATCAGGCGAGTGCGTATTCCTGCTGCCGCGGTGGCCTTAACCTGTATGTCTGTCCGTTTGTCCATCAGACGAGCCCCTGCCCAGACAGAACACTCAGGACCAGGCGGCCGAAGACATCCTGGACAAGTACAGGAACATCAAGCGCATCAGCCCCGGCGAGAGAGCCGCCGCCGCCTCGTACGACAGCCAGGGTGAGCGCATACGTACCTCACACACACGCAGGTACACACGCACACACATGCACACACACACACGCAGGTACACACACACACACACACACTCACACAGGTACACACACATTCACACACACACACACACACTCACACACACACACACACACACACAGACACACACACACGCAGGTACACACGCATGCACACACTCACACACACACATGCACACACACACGCAGGTACACACGCATGCACACACTCACACACACACATGCACACACACACGCACGTGCACACACACGCACAGACTCGCACACACACACACGCACACACACAACCAGGCACACATAACACACCACACACCATCACACACACAACCACTTCCACACACACACACACTCACACACACACACACCCATATGCACTCATATACACACACACAACCACTTCCACACACACACACTCACACACACAACCACTTCCACTCACACACACACACAGACACACACACACGCAGGTACACACGCATGCACACACTCACACACACACATGCACACACACACGCACGTACACACACATGCACACATGCACACACTCACACACACACACGCACACACACACAACCAGGCACACATACACACACACACACACTCACACACACAACCACTTCCACACACACACACACTCACACACACACACACCCATATGCACTCATATACACACACACAACCACTTCCACACACACACACTCACACACACAACCACTTCCACTCACACACACACACTCTCACACACACAACCACTTCCACTCACACACACACACACACACACACAACCACTTCCGCACGCGTGCACACACACACACACCCATATGCACTCATATACACACACACAACCACTTCCGCACACACACACACACACCCATATACACACATACACTCACACACACAACCATTTCCGCACACACAGCACACACATGCATGGGCACGTGTACACACACTCACACACACTGCCTCTGCTATTTGGCTTCTGAGGAATTCTTTACTGTGTTGCACTTGTACGTTGTCTGCTATTTTCCTTTTTACCAAATGTATATATAACTAAGTGAATTTCCCTGTCTCACCTCGCACCCAATTTCATTGTTTTATCTTTTAATGCGAATACTGTAAACACTTTGTGATGGTGGTCTTTTGTGTGTGTGCGTGTGTGTGTGTAGAGGCCTGTGGAGGAGAAGGAGAGAGTGTTCACGACTCCCCCAGAGAGGAGGTTCTGCAGAACATCTCCACAGACGACCTGCCCGACTCCGCCAGCCAGACAGCCCACCCTCAGGACTCCAAGTTCTCCTTCAGGTTCGCTGTGTGTGTGCGTGCGTGCTTGTTTGTTTGTGTGTTTGTGTGTGTGTGTGTGTGTGTGTGCCTGATCGTGTGTGAGTATCGGGGCTGGGGGGGATATTACAGTGTGAGTGTTTGGGGGGGCAGCCAGTACTGCCACTGCGAAGCTGAGCTGACAGTGCTGTTCATGCTGCTGTTCATGCTTTCCTGTTTCTCTGTGGCAGTGATGCAAAGAAGAAGCTGAGACTGGCCCTGTGCTCTGCGGACTCTGTGGTCTACCCCATCACGTTCCCTGCCTCCACCCGAAACGGCCTTCCTGACCACGGCGACCATGAAGGTACGGCAAACTGGCTGTGGTTAGCCCTCTGTTTATTCTGCCTACCACCACTACACTGCACTGAGACGTACTGCACCACACTGCTTCATACTGATTCACGCTGAGCCCCACTGTTTCATACTGATTCACACTGAGCCACACTGCTTCATACTTATTCACACTGCTTCATACTGATTCACACTGAGCCCCACTGCTTCATACTGATTCACACTGAGCCCCACTGCTTCATACTGATTCACACTGAGCCCCACTGCTTCATGCTGATTCACACTGAGCACCACTGCTTCATACTGATTCACACTGAGCCCCACTGCTTCATGCTGATTCACACTGAGCACCACTGCTTCATACTGATTCACACTGAGCCCCACTGCTTCATACTGATTCACGCTGAGCCCCACTGCTTCATACTGAATCACACTGAGCCTCACTGCTTCATACTGATTCACACTGAGCCACACTGCTTCATACTGATTCACACTGAGCCACACTGCTTCATACTGATTCACACTGAGCCACACTGCTTCATACTGGACTCTGTGTCTGTAACCTACTTCCTCATGGAACTCAGTGTCTGTAACTTGCTTTTTAATGGGACTCTGTGTCTGTGACGCACTTCCTGATGGAACTCAGTTTCTGTCACTCGCTTTCTGATGTGACTCTGTGTCTGTGATGCACTTCCTGATAACTCAGTGTTAACTCACTTCCAGATGGAAGTCATTGCCTGACCCCTGCTTCCTGTCTCCTTCCTAGACAACGAGATCGTGTGCTTCCTGAAGGTGCAGCTGGCGGAAGCCATCAACCTGCAGGACAAGAGCCAGATGGCCCAGATCCAGGAGACCACGCGCTGTGTCAGCCGCTTCGACGCCCGCACCTGCAGGAAGCTGCTGGCCGCCATCGCCGACGACTACAGGTACCCACAATCCCATGGGAAGCGGAGCAGGTGCTCCTGAAAGACCAGAACAGGAGTGTCTAGTACCAGCACACAATTTATGTATATATATATATATATATATCTGCACACACAAACACTCACACACAAAGTAAGCCAATAATGTTTGGGACCAAGGTATATTTTTTCTTGATTTCGCTGTGTATTCCACAATTTTAGACTTTGAATCAAACAATTGGTGGTGCTCCAATTAACCACATGTGATTGAAGTTCAGATTCTCAGCTTTTATTTAAGCATATTTTTATACATTTTGGTTTTACCCTGTAGAAATGACAGTGCTTTTTATACATAGCTCCCCCATTTCAAAGCACCATAATGTTTGGGACATATTAATGTTATGTAAATTAAAGTATTGTAGTCCTATTTAGTACTTTGTAGCATATCCTTTGCATGCATTGACTGCTTGAAGTCTGTGATTTGACATCAGGTACTCAGTATCTTTTCTGGTGATGCTCTGCCAGGCCTGTACTGCAGCTATCGTGAGCTCCTGTTCGTTTCGGGGGCAAGTTACCTTAAGTTTTCTTTTCAGCGTATGTAAAACATGTTCAATTATATTCAGATGGGGCGAATGACTTGGCCAGTCAAAAATTTTCCCGTTTTTGTATTTGTAACTCCTTTGTTGCTTTAGCAGTATGTTTGGAATCATTGTCTTTCCATAGCATGAAGTGCCATCCATTGAGCTATTTCTGTACACTTCAGAATGAATTCTGCTGATGCTATCAGCAGTTACATCATCAAAGACAAGTGAGCCACTATCTGTGGAGGGGTGGATCTTGGATCTTGGGCAGTCTTTTGGCCATTGCAGTTTGCTCTTACAATCACAATGATACAAGTGAATCTTGGTCTCATCTGTCCACCAGACCTTTTTCTCGGCGGGCTCTTGTAGGTACAGTACTTCTTTTCAAACTGTAACCTGGTCATCCTACTTTTGTGGCTGACTAGTGGTTTGCATCTAGCAGTATGGCCTCTAGTTCTGTTTGTAAAGCCTTCTGCGGACAGTAGTCACTGACACATCCATGCCCGCCTCCTGAAGAGTCTGTCTGATCTGTCGGAGAGGCGTTTGGCGGTTTTTCTTCATTGTGGTGAGACTTCTTTGGTCATTAGTTCGGTCATCATCTTTTGCCTGCCAGGCCCTGTGAGCTCACCAGTGCCCTCTTCTTAATGATGTTCCAAACAGTTTATTTTGATGAGTCTATGGTTCGGTGTATGCCTCTGGCTGTTCTTCCTTATTTCGCAGCCTCAAAATGGCTTCCTTGACTTTCATTGGCACAAATCTGGTCCTCATTTTGACAAACGCCAATAACAGGTTCTAAAGGCAATCAGAAGCCTAGAATCAAGACTAGATACTGAAAGCTCCCTCTTATACCTGCACTAAGGAAGCAATTGAACACACCTGACTAAGTGTGTCACATCTGACAAAGTGCTATCATTTCTGCTCGGTGAAACCAAATGCTGAGAATCTGAACTTTAATCCCATGTGAGTTTTTAGAGTAAAAATCTAAAATTGTGGAGCTCTGAGCCAAATAAAGTCTCTGTTCCAAGCATTATGGAGTGTATTGTGTATACGTACCATAGCGATAAAACATAGCATTTAGCCTGAACAGTGAACTTCTAAGGTTAAGGGTTGTTTGTCTTCTTAGTTGGACGCTCTACCTGGGGTTAGCTACAGTTCAGTTCACCAACCTCCACAGCACCTTAACCGCCAGGGGTGTTTGCACCTTAGTCTCTCTCAATCTGTGCTTTACCTTAGCTGGTAGGCAGTGACTGCAGGCGTGCACAGTTGTGTATTGGGTTTGTATGTATTTACTGTTCTAAGGGATAGCATGTTTACATTTGTGTGTGTGTGAGAGACAGTGCTTGTGATGCGGCGCCTCTCGCTCTTGCAGGAAGCGGGCGCCCTACATCGCCTACCTGACGCGGTGTCGGCAGGGCCTGCAGACGTCGCAGGCGCACCTGGACCGCCTCCTGCAGAGGGTGCTGCGGGACAAGGAGGTGGCCAACCGCTGCTTCACCGCCGTCTGCGTGCGGCTGCTGCTGGAGCAAATGGAGGCCAAGATGCAGGGCTTCATCAGAGGTGTGGTGCTGGTGTAGTGTGCGTATGTGTGTGTGTGTGTGTGTGTGTGTGTGTGTGTGTGTGTGTGTGTGTGTGAGCATGTGGGCGTGTGCATGTGTGTGTGCGTGTTCATGTGTGTGTGCGTGTTTGAGCGTGTGTGTGCTTGTGTGTTTGACCGTGTCTGTGTGTGTGCGAGTGTGTGCGTGTGTGTGTTTGTGTGTTTGTGTGTTTGACCGTGTGTGTGTGTGTGTGTCTCGCTCCTATCTCTGTTTTTCTGTCTCTTGCTCCCTTTCCCTCTTTTTCTTTGTCTCTGTCTCTTGCTCGCTCTCTTTCTCTGTCTCTTTCCCTCTGTCTCTTGTTTGCTTTCTCTCTCTCTCTCTCCCCCGCTCTCTCCCGGCCTCTCTTTCAGAGCCTAATGTCTTCTCACGCTTTACATTTTTCAAATGCATTTTCTAGCGTGGGTGACTTCTTCATAATAACGCGCGCTCTCTTTCTCTCTCGCTCCCTCTCTGCATCACTCCTGTCTTTTCTATTAATGCTAAGCGCTGCCTAGGGCAGCTGCGCCAGAAAGATCATCAGGAGATTTACATTTACTGTTGTCATTTAACTTTATATCATCAGTTAAATTCATTTTAATTTCACAGTGGGAAAAAAAAAAAAAAAAAAGAAAACGTCAATGAGAACCGGCGAATGCAGCCCCTTATCGCGCGACTTATCGGCAGCCGTTACCGGGGCGATCGCTCAAAGCTTCATTTGTCCAACCGAGGACTTTCCTTTGGTTTATATTTGCGGGCGGAACCACATTTAACGGCCTTTTAAAGGACATTTTGCGGGGTTGTTGTTAAGACAGGGGGAGCGCTGGCTGGGAAGTAACCTTTTTAATGTGAATATTAATTCTGCGGAAATGGCAGCGCGGCGTAAGACCGGGCGTTCTGAAAGAGCGCGGCTTCCTGTACGGTCCCGCGGAAAGCCGCGCCGGCGCTCGGCGACGCGCTCGCTCGGCCCGCCCCCCCCCCGAGCTCCTGGCTTCCTGTGTCCTGCTGCCCGGAGTCATGTGACCCGACCAGCGCGCCTCTCTGGCCGAGGAGACGCTCTAGGGGGCACCAGACCCCCACGCCTGTCCACGGGCTCTTCGCACAGAGCGCTTTATTCAAAACGCATTTTAGTTTTTATATATTTATTGTGTTTTTATTTACTTAATATTTTTGTATTTATTCAACCAAGTCGGTGGACTGAGATCTCTGTTGTTTGCCTCTGGTGATACTAACCTCTAAATAAGGTGATAGGGTTGATTTGTGCTAGATGCAAAAACAGAAAGATATCAAGGCGGACTGTGACACTGTCAGATGGCATTTATTCAGTTCGCTCTTGAGAGACTGCAGAAAAAAAAAAAACCTTGCACGTCCCCTTGTGGCATCCAAAGATTAACTTAAAATAGTCATTCTCATCTGTTTTTGTCGTTATAAAATTGAGCTGGAATTTATAGAGAAACAAAACCATCAGAACATATCTGTAAAACTTGAAATACTGGAGGGGATTTTGAGCACGAAAAGCATTTGAGCGTCTGTTCATAGACTGATTTGATGGCAAATTAGATAATGGTTCTGTTACAGCCAGATATATTTGTGCAGCTTCTTGACACCTCAAATTATATTGATTAAAATAATAAATTATTATTATTAATAATAATAATAATAATAATAATAATAATAATAATAATTTTCGTAATAAGTTTGTAATTAAAGTTCAAATAATCTTTTTTTGTAACAATTTTGGGAAAGTCAGGCAATTGATAATAAAGACATTACAGTCTATAAAAATAATAATGAACATATTCCTCGTTACAACAGTTAATGGTCCCATCGGAGTACAAGATCACCATAAATACGAAAGTACGACAGGTTATTGCAGGGATGGGAATTACACGATACACGCATAACACTTTGAGCCACTCCGGGTTTTATAGAAACAGGTGTTAGTGCCCTGAATGGAAATAGCCTGTTGATGGTCGACTGTATCCTGCTTACGGTGAGGCCTGGACCGTATTAGAAGTGTTATATAAATCTTGCAGGAACAGTAAAACTTAATGCTGTGATTGGTCAGTTCGGGGATTTCTAATCCCGGGAGGCGGGTCTGTGGGCGGGGTTCCACGCTCTGAGTGACACGCCATGCCTCTGTGCCCCCCCCCCGCCCAGCGTTCCAGGGGTGCACGGCGGCCGACGACAAGACGGCGTCGGTGGAGGACTTCCTGCGCTACCTGTACGGCGCCATGGCGAACGACGCCATCTGGCAGTACGCCAGCGAGGAGCAGCTGCAGGACGCGCAGGCGGCCATCGAGCGCAGCGTCATGAACCGCATCTTCAAGCTGGCCTTCTACCCCAACCAGGACGGGGACGTCCTGAGAGACCAGTACGGCCCCGCCCCGACCCCTAACCCCCGACCCCTGACCCCTAACCCACCCGCACTGAACCGTGATCTCAGCGCAGGCGCCCACATCGACCCCGTCCGTGGACACACGTGCATGCACACAAACATCGCACATAACACACACACACGCGCGCACACACACAGTCCGGTCTGGTCTTAGTCTTCACCCATGTGAAAAAAGTATACTAAGTGTACATGATATAAACTTTAATTTTAAGTATTCTTAAGTATAAAATAGTATAGTACTACAACTGTAATATTTGTATTAGTCACATGGTCACATGGGCATTCTCTACAATGCACCGGCAACATCTGCACAGAATCTCTGTTAAATCCTGGTAGTTATTGCAAGATTACGTGCTCGATGAGTCCATATATATATTTGTACTTTGTGCAGATGTTTGGACGAGTCGATATCTTAAAACATGGGCCCAGTTTTAGATTGCTAACAGCCTCCTGTAGTATTCCCTATTTTCTTTGTATCACCGTAAAATAGACATTTTTATTTATTTGTTAACCTTACAATTTCTTTATTGAGAATAGCTTTTTTAAAAAAAAAAAACATTGGGATTGTTTGGCTTGCTGTGCAGTATATATTGTTTGTTTTACGACCTATCAACATCTTGAGGGTCATTTTAGTGGTCGTTTGAAAGGCTGATGTGGGTCCCGGGTGCAATTTTACAGCTGCATCACGACAGCCCATCTCTTTCAGGGTCTTACAGGAACACATTCAGCGCCTCTCCAAAGTGGTGACAGCCAATCACAAGGCTCTTCAGATTCCAGAGGTAAGACTCTCTGACCAATGAGGCATTGCAGTGAGGCATTTTGGTTACGGATCTGTATCGTCTGTGTTACCCAAACGGTGTATATTCAGAACTTGGTAATTTGGACCTCATCTGAGGTTATTTTGTTAATTTCCAGCTATGTAAATGCTTAGCAACCATTTCTCTGAGTATCTTTATAAGTTTGTTAAGAAGTATAAAATGTGTTCCATTTTGATACTGTGCGCTGTTCTCAGAATTTCGTTTTAATAGAAAAGAGGCGTTCTGTTTGGGATTAGTTATTCATTTGCTTTGGCGTGTTTGGTTACTTTTGCTTTCCCATAATTTCCCATAATTAATTTCAGGTGTTAGCAGAAATACTTATGAATGTCATAAATCCTGGATACCTGTGAAAATAACGGGTAAAAAAAAAAAAAGAAGCTTCAAATGTAATGGGTTTAGTTCATCAGCGAATGGTGTGTCAGAGAAGTTCTGGGCCCACAGCAGCTGTAGTGCTAACGGAGCGCTAGCCTGAGGTGTGTGCAGGTGTCTTTGGGCTGGGTATTCATTCCGTTCCTCTTGTTAACACCCCTGCCAATACTGTCGCCCAGGCAACGCCACCAGCAGCAGCTGAAATGCCACTTTTGTTTTCCTAAAATTAAAAGCGATTCTTATTATAAAATAAGACCCAAACAGTGCAGTGGCGTGCGGTTTTTGAAATATTAATTTTTTTCCCCCTCACTTTTTGAATCACATTTTCAGCTTTAGCCTGAAGTGTTGTGGTTCTTCCAATTCTATAGAGTCCATAAAAATTATAATTATTTTTAAAAAATGACATTTCTGTGACAATGGGGGCTGTTTTTGAAGTCTTTAAATTCTAGAAATGTTCCTTAAATAAGAAAGGGTTGGTGTGGGGCGAGGGAGTGGATCGGAGGGAAGTGGGCAGATTCAGGCAGCGCTCCAGACGCAGACACATTAAGGTGCGTGTTTAAGATGGCCCGTACATTCCAGGGGAGACCCGGTGCGTTTATGGAGTGTGGCTGGCCTGGATTTATTGGGACCGGAGGAGCGCATTTTTCTACCCGTGTGCACAAGTTCATTAAAAACCCGGGCCAGATTTATAGAGAGGCGCATCTCGGGTAATTAATAAAGGGGACCGTCGCGTCGCCCCCGCCCCGCTCCCGAAGCCGTGTCTCAGCCGCGCCTCGCTGTCGCGACGCGCCGCCCCCCTCAAAGAAACGAAAAAAGACATCCGCGTTTGAAAAGAAACAAATTTTCCTTCATTTACTGCGGGGGGGTGGATGAAGAGATCTTATTGGCCAAACCAGGAATACACTGTTTTCAAGGCCGACGGCCTGTTTGTGTGTTTAGGCGATGTGTAGTTGGGCGAACGGCAGGCTTTCCCAAACGTTTTTTTCTGTGCGACCCCAAATGAATGTTAACAAGTTTCCGCGATCCCAACACCCCGCCCACACGCACGACTCGTTCCGAACGACATCGTTTAGCCGTGGCTCATTACCTTACTATAGTCGGGTTGTGATTTTTGACACGTAGTAGCCTACATTCACATATTTTAAAGAGAAAAAAATATTTTTTTTCTTTTTTTACTGTTTTGCTATTTTTCCCCAAAATTTCAGATGACCCCTTTCCTCAAATCAGGCGACTGCACACGGGAGCCCAGTTTGGGAACCCCCTGGTGTACGCTCTTCACGTACATGTCACATGTCGTAGATATTTGACCGGTACTTGGTACCGTTGCCTATTTGAAAGCACTTTTGCTGGAGAGGTGGAACTGTGTAATTGTGTGTAGCGTTCTGTGACGCGTATCCGCGCGCGCTTTGCCTGTGACTCAGGTGTACCTGAAGGAGGCGCCGTGGCCGTCTGCGCAGTCGGAGATCCGGACGATCAGCGCGTACAAGACGCCGCGGGACAAGGTGCAGTGCATCCTGCGCATGTGCTCCACCATCATGAACCTGCTGAGCCTGGCCAACGAGGACTCGGTGCCCGGCGCCGACGACTTCGTGCCCGTGCTCGTCTTCGTGCTCATAAAGGTGAGCCTCGGACGCACGCACACGCCCACGCACACACTAACACACACATACGCACACACGCGCAGACACACACCCGCACAAAAAGCGACACACACGTCATAACATGCGCAACGTAACACACGTACACACACACGCACACACTAACACACACATGCGCACACGCGCGCAGACACACACCCGCACAAAAAGCAACACACACGTCATAACATGCGCAACGTAACACACGTACACACAAGCATCTGCGCACGGGCACACACACATACACACAAAAAGGAGCACGCACACACACAAAAATGGAATACACACATATGTCATAACATGCACAAGGTAACACACGGACACACACAACGAGAACACACACACAATTGTCATAGCATGCACAAGGTAACACACATACACACTCATGCGCACGTAAGCACATTCATTTTGTGCACAAGCTACAAGCTTGCAAAGGCACATACAGAAACACGCGTAGAACATATAGATAGAGAGACGCACATTATTTAAACACACACACACACACACACACACAAGCGTGCGCACACACCGCAGTTGCGTAAGAACGTTGCAAAGATGTTGGTTTGCCGACTGCTAGCAGTCAGACACAGCCGCCCCGTCTGCTGCTATTTTCTTAACCGATAATGAACGCGATGAATTTTAAAGAGCGTTTAACGTGCGGTTGGTTACGATGTGCATTTTTTGCGCAAGGGCTGTCAGTCAGTTATTTTTTTATGCCATTAATTAATCCACAAATTAATCAGTTCGCTTTTAATTACGGCGGCGTTTCATATCAGCGAGTTTGACAGAGGGCTCCGCGCTGAAACAGCATTTTTTTCTCCCCGCCAGAGCAACGCCAAACGTTATTAGTCCAGGAGCGTCCAGGTTTAAAAGAATCCTTGAGACCGTAACGGGCTGACATGTGTTAAGTGTTTTTCCATTAACCCGACGAAAGCAAACAAAAATTAGCGGAAATGCACGTTTGAACGAAAACGCGTTACTTTTTTATCAAAAAACGAGGCGCGGGTATTTTTGCTCGCGTCTGTCGTTCGCTGCGTTGTGTTGTAAGAGAGGGAGAATTTGCGTAAATGTGCACGCGTGTAGTTTATGACAGTGTGCATGAAGTGCGTGTGTTGTGTGTGTATGTATTGTATATGTATGTATGTATTGCTGCACAGACATAAATTCACATACATGCAAAGATGATACAAGCGTACATATGTGTGGCTTCCAGCCATTAACTCCCTCCCTCTCCCCCTCCCCCCCTTTTGTCCAACCCCCCCCCCACCTCCCCACCCCCCCTTAGGCAAACCCGCCCTGCCTGCTGTCCACCATTCAGTACATCAATAATTTCTACGCCAGTCGGCTGAGTGGGGAGGAGTGCTATTGGTGGATGCAGTTCACCGCAGCGGTGGAATTCATTAAAACCATCGACGACCGCAAGTGATGCAGAACTGCCACCTGTACGGGCTGCCACCCGACCAACTGCTCCAGGACCGCGCCCACGTACCCCCCCCACCCTCCCACCCCCCTCCCCCGCTCACACCTGTACCCCGATTTGTCACTCTGTATTGTATAGCTGTACATAGAGTAAGAGACATTTTAGTATCAAAGAGTATATCGTAATAACAAAAGCAAGGAAAAGGAAAAAGTTGGTTTTACAAGGAACAACCATGAATGATGAATTGCCTCTCTCTTCTTTCTCTCTCTCTCTCTCTCTCCCTCCCCTTTCCCTCTCTGAGCAGTTTGGGTGCTGCATTAAAAGATCCTGAAAAGGATCATTATGAATATTATTTAAAATTAATATTTAATCCAGTTTTTTTTAAAAAGGGACCAGAATTCTACAGGCAGTTTGTGGGTTCTTTTACTACCTGCAAGCGCTACACATTCTCCTTCCCCAGACACGCAGACCACGAACGGAAGCGGCCACAGTATCCGCCTGTTAAAACGGAGGGTGCGGGCTCTCCGGCCAGATCGAACGCGCAGGGTTAACTTCTGGTTCATTTCTACAGCACATCTGAGCTGAACGGCGACCGCAACCTTGTCTTTCTTTTCCTTTTTTTTTTTGTTTTCCCAGCGAGAGCCAATAAGGCAGCCGTACTGTCTCTTTTTCGAATCGCACGGAAGCACACGCCAGCCATTTGCGTAGCTGGACTGTTTGTTTTACGGAACGTAACGAGCTTGTAAAAGGTAATTTTCTTCATCTTTAAAAAAAACAAACAAACAGAGAAAACAGTACTTCCCAACTGGACAGAAAGGCCCTTGTCTTTAGATCTGTCTGCATATGTTATTTACTGCTCTCTGTTTAAAGCTTTATTGATATTTTCCTTTGGAGAAAAAAAAAAACACATTAAAATGTTGCTGCTTGTATTAAGATACCGGGCAGAGTGGTGATGAGGAGGGTGGATGATTTGGGCTGTGAGAGAGAGAAAGATCCTGTTACCAGGTAGAGCGTGATGACACTTTTCAGTGGGTAAGAAGTACAGGAGAAACAGATGTGTCGTCAGGTTGCTTTCGGCGGTCAGTATTGCGGTGTCAGTGCCTTGCCGGGGAAAGGGTCGCGTTAGTGCCGGGCTGGCGTGCGGAGGGCTCTTCGGCGGTCGAGGCGAGAGGCGCCTCGTCTGCGGCGGCTGCGTCTCTCGGCGCCGTGCACGCCACGACGCGTGCTGCGCAGCCGCGGCCGCGTTCACGCTCTTCCTCTCCGTTTCCCTCGTTCTTCGCGGGGTTTTCCGAAGGGTCGGCCGACCCCGGGATCGGGTTTTCGCCCCGCACGGGCTAGCGTGCCTCCGGCGCGGACGGCGTCCCCGACCTCCCCCCCCCCCCGCCAGCCGCCGCCGCCAGCCCGTAGACGCGTCACTGAGGCTACCTCAAGAGAACAAAATCCATCTGAAGCGTCGGGGAATCTCGGCTTGCGGCCTAGCTCATGAATACGAATGTATAGATGTATTATAGACTTTATTTATTGGTTTGCTTTTTGGGGGGGGAGGGACTGGGCCGTGGCGAATAACTGAACCGTGTAAATCGGCGTGAGTGTTAGAGTAGGCTGTGGGCGGACACCGGTGGCCTCGTTCAGAGAGCGGAGAAAGCTCGTCACAGCCTGCGTTGCAGTACCTTTCAGCATCTCGTCAGGTTAACTTGCGAGACCCCAGGCACCCTATTACCAGACTGAAACAAAAGTGTTCCTTTTCTTCTTCTTCTAGCCGGTTAGTTCCTGGTCCTGGGCACCGCAAATACAAACTCATTAATTTGGCTCGTATCTGTCACCTCAGAGCTGCATTTTACTTGGCTCCGTAGTGCTGGTCATTTGATCCAGAGGAGCTTTTTAATTTGCTCACAAACAAAAAATAAAAAAATAAATAAATGCAGTGTAATTGCACCTGTAATATCCAGGATGTAAATACATCAATGAAAAAAACCAAACGAACAAAAACGAAAAAAAAAAAACGCAGTCGGTTCGTTTAACTCTACCTCCTTACGGCTTAATGAAAGGGACTGTTAAAAGTGGTTGTACACTGTTGTTTCTGTTATATTTCTCTCATTTTTAAAAAAAGAAGGGATGGGATTCTGTATTTCTCTTTTTTCTTCCCTAGTCCTTTAAAAGTTGAAGTTGAGCGGGGCTGCTCAGCCAAACAAAAAAAAATGGCAGCCATCCATGTTCTAGTTGCAGCTATTACAAGGCAAGAACGCAGTTTCCAATGTTAAAATATGCACTTTGCTACTCGCTTATGTATTGTATGTCTACAGATGTATTTTCTAAGCAGTTTTCCCCATTTTATATTTAATCAAAATATCACAAAAAAAGCCAATAAAATATCCAAAACACTGTGACTGTTAACTGACAGTGACTTGTGTGTGAGGGTTATGAAAGACGGTGGCCCTCTGGTGGTCATACGCTGGCCAATTTGAAGGTCACCCACCAGTTGCAATACCTTGTGGGTAGCTTCTGGCCAAACAAATACTCATTCGCTTCCCTGGCTAGTGACACGATCCACATTAAAATAGAAGTACATCTTGCCCACCAGTTGGCAGTGCAGTTGCCGGTCTGGTTGTTCACCAAAAGGTCATCGTTTGACCTTTTGCTCTGTTTTAAAAAAAAATAATAATAATTTTTGGTCATTATTAATGCAGTGCCATCGTGAAACTACATTCCCAAGGGCAATTCTTCTTTTCTGATCGAGTCAGCTGTTAGCAGGACACTGTGGTGGGCAGTCGAGACTGAATGCTGCCTGTTTCGAATGGGCGGATTCCCTCCATTCCTGATAGGGTGAATTTCCCTCCTTGGCTCGCAAGTCTTTTTCCATTCGCTACCTTTTCTTCTGAATAAAGACATATCAAAAAACCTATGCCAAATTTAGCTTTTTTGTTTTTACTTTCTAGATTTTATTTATTGTTTTTAAAGGTATGTACATGCCACGGTCTTGGTTCGTTTAAGAGTAAATTGGTATTCCTTTCTCACGCTGAATGTTTGAAGCGGTCGTTTTAATCTGCGTTTTCTTGGATTGCCGGCAGATTTATCTGAGACACTAGTAGAAAGAAGAAAAATAAATTGTGAGGATTACCTTCCACTGGGATAAACAGTAATGGCTTTGAGCTCAAGGCAAGCATATCAGTTGATCAGTGTGCATTTTTCGACTAATAGGTGCTTAGCCGTGAAATACTCATATTATAGCGTAGCGCCTGTGACATTAACAGTAGTATCATAGATTCAGGCAATTAGATGCTTTAGCTTAGTTCCTGACCTGTCTTGCTTTTTTTGTTCAATCGATTTATATCGGACGCGGCTACAAAAAAAGACAGACATGCCAACATCCGCAAAACAATCCTTTAAACGGGAATAAGTTCAGAAGCTTATTTTTTAGATGTAAATTGTCCTTAGTGTTTTGGAAGGGGCCTGTTTGAACACTGAGTTTTATTCAATAAAAGAGACCCTTGCTGTAGAAAAAAAAAAACAATTCAAGTGACACGCTCCACATTTCATTCCATGGGGGAAAAAAATGTGAATATGTCTTTTAGGGGCATTTAAACACTGTTGTATATCTTATATGAATTGTGACCTCTTAACTAACTAATCGCCAAAGTGAAACCATTTGGAGCGATCACACATCCGTGTGTATAATCTAGATTCAGTCTGGTTCTGTGATGAGTTGTGTTTTCAGTGAAAGGTTTCCAGACCTTTTGCCCTTAGTCGTCAGTAGTTCATCCCTTGTAAAAGCATTGCTACTGCATCCTAAAGGATTTTTAAGCCTAATTCAGACACATTTTGGCTAAATTCATGTTCTGATAAAGTGCTTGCACTTTCTAAAACCCAATGAGAAAGATTTGTCCAAACCATGTTGAAACCTGTTTATGTGTACAGTAGTGTGAATACAGGCCTCAGTAGTAAGCTCCTAAATTTTGGTGCCAGTCTGGAGAGAAAGCTCTGCTGTCCGTCTGTCTACTCTGGGACGGGCGAGATGGACAACCAGCAAATTCACATGAAAAAACTTGCACAATGTGGCATAGGTGGAGGGAGGAGGGGTGTTCTGTCTTTAATGTGATTAATGTATTATATTATTCTATAAAAAATTAAAAACAAAGTTGATCTCCCTTTTTCGCTTGCTTTTTGTGCTGTTTGAATCGAGTTTCTCACGCATTTGTCTCTCGAATGATTGGATGATCACGGCAGTGACAGTTACATGGCCACCAACAATAAAATGCCCCCTGTCGCCATTTAAAGTCTTTCAGCTGTAATCCCTTGTGGACAACAAAAAGAGGCGTAAGCACTCTGTTTCTTTTTGTTTTTTTTTTACTGTCCACGCTTCTGTGTGGTATGTCTTGTGTAGGTCTGTACCTCTAGTGGTGTTTGCTTGCCATTTTAAGTATACCTTTCCAAAGTCACTTCAACAGTTGCCTCAATTGTAAAAACCTGGTACATACAGACCACTTTGACGACCACTAAAATTCCACCCAAAAAAATATTTCTCAAAAATCATTTTGCATGAAATATTCTGTAATTAATACTGGAGAGGATTTTTGGGTGCTTGCTCTTTCACTTAGAATAAGGTCTGGGTTTCTCTTTTCTTTTTTTTGCCTGATGATGTCCATAGGCAAACATTAGGGCTGTTATTCTGTCGTGATCTAACTAGTTCCAGAGTAATGGCCCGAAAAGTATCCTTTCTAGAATATACCCAGACTCCTAAGTCACTTATAATGTGAACCCCTTAAGCGCACTATTTTTTTCTTTATGAATAAAAAGCCAGAGCGAGATATTCCCTTGGTCGGGTTGCACACACTCAGTCATGCACACTTTGTGTTCGTATCGGGCACTTTTCCCACTCCCTGTGGGGGCAGCACTGGCGTATACAATTTGCAGTGTCTTTCCTTGTAAGTGAAACGGAGCACTGGGTTGGCCAAATTCTGAATGGACGCACATCGCCGTTAGGTTACCGTGTCTTTTTTTAACATGCTTAACAACCAGCCAGAGAGAACTAGTTAGAGCCATTTCTCTGTAGGTCTACGTTGGGGTTAAAGGTCCTTTTAAAAACCCAAAGGCAAGCTTGACACCATCGCTGCCGTTTTCTGTATTTTACGGTAATGGCCCGTCCAGAATGATGCGTGCAACCAGAGTTGCACCAAAATGGACGCGGACTGACTCAACTGGGGTATGTCTAAGAACCCATAATCGCCTGTTTGTGTATTTCCATGGGAGCAATGATCAATCATAAGGTTACATAAAGTCAACTATGGTTGAAAAGTGGAGTAGGTACAACAGCTATAACTGGACTCGTCTAAAGCTACAAGGGAACCTAGCAAATACTGGTCATATGGCGTCACATTCAATACTGATCATCGCTGACATTGGCAAGGGCATTTTTAGTTTCATGAAAAAATGGCAGTTTTTGGCATCACACAGACTATGAGCCGTACTGCTGAATGCGCTGGTAATAGAATTAATGTCCCCAATTTCCAACATGGGTGCCATGCATATTAAAGGCTGTATACCACTAGCACAAAATCTGTTGCTGATTTTTTTTCCATGAAAAAACTGCATGTACCATTGATATGTCCATAGTAACCTATAAACTCTCCTGTGGTCATTCCAGCTGGTTCAAACAATACCAGTGTGTTTTCTAACATCACGGCTAGTACACTTGATGTTCATGAAATCCAGGGGGAAGTGTTGGTAATTGGGTGTGTTTTCAGTCGCCACTGTAAGAAATGCCTTTTACATTTTTTGAAATAACAAGCATTTGCTAAACAAAAAAGGCATCTTAAGATACAAGTGGTGTCTCAGGCATGTGCGCTAAGTGACTATGGGAGGACTGCAAATTACTGGCCTCTGCACTGTTCCACTTCAGCCATTATGGACAGCCTCTCGGTCTGAAGAAGGTGCTGCTTTCTTCATCCCTGCATTTAGGTGCTTCTTTGTGTAAATGGACTGATTAAAGTGTATTTTCTTGCTTTAGATGACAAATCCCTGGATGCCTTGTTGACTGGCATTGTAAACCCTGCAGATTTTTTGAGAAAGTATCTAAAATATCCTCCATTGCACAGAACAACTGAGCCAATTGAAAACCTACACTAAAAGTACCTTTTTTTATTTCAAGAACTATCCCTTTAATCGGTTTTTACTATCGGTGTGAAAGTTATGCATTTCACCGTTAAAGAGTAAATACAAAGTTTAAGACATCTCTGGCATCGAAAGATGTTGGGCCCTTTGTTCATGTTTAAGTATGGCCTCAAATAATGAAAACGTCAGTCAGTCTTATAGTGAGCGTCTGCCTTGACTGTCTTTGTTTGTTGTTTGTGTCCGTCTGTTAGTGTGTTGTTGGGTCCATTTGACCACTGGCTGCATTTAACTGTGGCTTCAGTGTTGGTTTATCTCCGTATGTGTTTTACCCCATTAGCGGCGCATCCTGTTAGCCTCCTGTTAGCCTCCCTGTACTATATCTGAGTTGATAGGGGTGGGCTACCCCAGCCACTGAAATTGACATATTTCCCGCATAGCACATACCCCCTCGAGGTGTGCAGCAGTGGCTGGTAATAACCTGAGGGAAAGGTGCCACAGTACCTGCTGGGACTAAAAAAAAACTGCCTCACCTGCTCCATAGTGCCTCACAAGACAGCACTGCTGTTATCAAAATTCTGCCAAAAAAAAATGTACATATATAAAAATAATAAATCCTTTTGCACGGCACGTTGGGGGAAAGGCAGTGGTTTTAAAATTCATTTTCATTCCTCCTTCTCTCGGTAGAATTTGGACATAATGTTATTTTCTTTGTGTGTTGTGAGTCCTGCAGCGCGGTGCTGTTTTAGGAGGGAAACAAGCTTCCCACTGGAAGCATTAGCCAGGGAACTGACTGCTGTGGAAATGATTTAAATGATAGATTATGACGCTCTCTTCTCCATGAAACTACCGTTCTCATGTTGTGGCGATGGAGGGGAATTAGCCCTCTAGAACCAAAGCCTGGCCAACTCACTTTGGGGGGGGAAAAATGAAATTCTATCCTTTTTTTAAGTGTGTATTTCAGAATGTAAAAAAATAAATAAAAATGATAATATGCAACGAGAAGGTATTTTCTTAACTCGGTCCCAAAGCAGGCCAACTAGTAATGCAAACACACATGCAGACACCAAAGTGCCATCTCTCTCAAGGTCGATACTTAAGAATTTATTCTTTTTTTTTATTATTCTGTGTTTTTGCTCCATAAATCTGATACATCGCCAACCACAGCCTCTCTTGCCAATCGATGGCCATAATACACTGCGGGATGAAGTCCTTTTCTGTCGAAGAGAGAGGTGATAACCCGGTGGGAGTGTGGAAACTCGCTTCTAAATGCGCTCGGCACCACCTTTCCCTGGCAGTGAACTGTTGGGGGTCTGGGACCGCATCCGGAAGGTTCTAGGTTCGATTCAAGACGGGGCCTCCCTCGAGTAAAGTATGTATCCTGGATTTCTACAGCAAGGTTTCCATCGCTATGAACGGATACGATAACGTAAGCTATCCCAAGTTGCCCTGGTTCCAGGCTTAAGCTGAGAAAGTAGCACGTTAACAAAAACGTGTTCTGTATGTACACTTGGGGGCATCTCGCATGCAGGGCCATCTATATGTGCTATTTTCGTGTTTCAGACAGCAGCATTAACAACAGCCTTTGATTATATTAATGAATTATTATTGAATATGCGCTGTGAGGAAGGGCAGTGGAGTCCAGTCTCCCGATCTCAGAGGCTCAAACGGAAAGCTCTCGGCAAACATTTAATTGCTACTGACAACTATATGGCGGGTTTTGTAATTGGAGCCTTTCCCCCGTCTAATATCTGTCCTCACTTGTAGCCCAGAACTCTCCTGCCCTAATTGTAATCTTTGTATCAGAAAGCCACACAGCGGGGTGCCGGCTGCTCTTGATGATATCTCCAGGAGCCTTCATTTAAATTCAAATTTGGTGTGGAAACTTAATTAGCTGTATTAATAAACAATCGGCTGCGAGTTCCAGGGATCTGGAGATGTCCCATTTTGTACATGTGATATTGGGTTAATTTAGACTACGTGGATGGGGGTCCTTGGCTTCCAGGGCGAACCTCTCTCCCCGAACGAGTCTTATCTGATTGTTGTTCTATAAGATGCCCTCTTTTCAAGGACCGCTTACACAGGAAATTGAGACCCAGGCTGCTTCCTGTCCGTTGGATGTTAAATAAAGTTCCAATTTAAGCCGACCTTTCTTTTATTCCAATGAGCTTTCTGTAATAAGGAGATCTAACCGTAGAGCAAGTCAGTAAATAAGGATCAACTCATTTGCATATCCACCTATTTTCCATTATCTATTGTAAATCCGTTAAATTGGATCACACCACAATAGTAAAAAAAAGCAATTGCCTAGCCCTTTGAAACAGGCAGGCCCAAAGCTTAGTGGGCCAAACTAAAATCTCAGCAATGAACCAAAAATACTCAAATTCCCTGATTCAAAAGTAGAGGTTGATGTGCTCATCTTCTCTCTACGCCATGCAGGCCAGTACAGCATGGTGATGGGTTCAGGGGTTTGTTCTGTATGCATAGTTAAGTGTGTGCGTATTGATCAATGATTTAGTACACCAGGTGAAGCCTGACTTGGGCCATGGGGCCTAGGTTGCAAATTGCATAGCCGTAGGTCCAGGGCCGAGGGAGGATAGGTCTCTGCCCTCACTGAGTGGACGCCAAGGGGCCACAAGGTATCGGGCAAGACTAATTGCATATGGAGTTGGTGAACACAAATATATGTCATTCTGTAACAAAGAGATAGGCCCTCGCAGATGACATGGACATGTGCATACAGTTAAGGCCTCCGAGGGTATTTAAGGCAGGTCACACAGCCAGTGTGTTGATGGATGCTGTACTGCGAACGTGTGCTGTGTTTTGTGGTCTTCCCGCTGGCCGGTGTGACATTCAATAAATTTTAACTTTTCTCTACTAAAGTGTTTGTTGCAAGTGGTGAAATACTGCATTGTCCTGACTTTTACTCCACAGATAAAAGCTGGTTCCTACCAATGACCATGCGTTGGCCTATTATGTTTAGGGGAGCAGACAATATTACATTACACGTACATTACTTTGTTGTTGAAATAATACACGAATTGAAATTATGTATGTATAACACATTTCATAAAGTATCAAATGTTTTGAGTCAAAAAGAGCAATTGTGATGTTTTTTCCCCCATTTATGTCACATGTTTAATGTTTATAACCACCCTTTTTGTGGGCACATCCTATGGCTTTGGTGGATCAAATGTGGCCCACTGGCCATAGTTTTGGCATGCTTACTTTAAAGTCTTTTAAAAGCTTCCTTCCAACAATTACTAGGCACAAACGATCAAAATATTTGGAATAAAGCTGCTACAATCGACCATATACCATATGTAAAATCAGAGGAGATATATGGAAGGGGGTCTGTGGAGATTTGGAGAGGGCCTCTTTGTGCCACCTCTGGTACATATTGCTGTCAGATTTTTGCATTCGGGTATGAACAGCCCAGGGGCTTGGCCCAGATGGCACTGCAATCACAGATAATCAGTCCAGCGTGGAGCTCGCGTGACTTCACACGCTGGCCTGCACCAAGTGCTCAGCGTCTCAGGGGAGGACGGCCGGTGCCAGCTCCACTCCCCCCCCCACCCCCCCTTCCCCTCCCCTCACCTCCCCCCCCTCCCTATTTCTCTCTCCCTCCCACTCTTCTCTCACTTTCCATCCCTTCTATTTTCTCTCCCACCCCAAACACACAAATCTGCCCCCAAACTGCAAGTTAGCAGCGTGAGTGCCAGGATCGCAATTTATTCCTTCGTCTGCCCCCTCCTCAGTTAAATTTAAAATCCCCACCATCAATTCCGACGCCCAAGCGGAACTAAAAATAAGTTTGATTTGTGCAAAAGCCGAACACGGCGCGGCGTCGTTTGTGTTGCTTTTCCGTTCGGGCGCCGAAGGTTATTTAAACCGCCGCTCGACGTCGGTCAACATTTCCCTCTCCCTGCCTGGGGGCCAGCGTTGAAGTCTTGATCTTGACTGTGACTCGGAGCTTGTCAGCCACCGCGCCCCGCCCTTTAAACCATCCCCTGCTGGAAGGAGCCTGAGGAACATGACAACAAAAAAAAACAAAAAAAACCCAGGAACACTACACTCTACGCTCATGTCTGACATGACCGTCGGTAGTTTCCAAGATGCGGCTTCGGTTCGTGCTACCTGTCAGCTCTCGCTGCCAGACAAACCTTACACGCTTGCACAGAGCTCAGCGTTCAGCATTATTGCTGCATATTATCAAATACCAGGTTTCAAGATTTCCAAATGTTCATATTACATTTGATAGAATATTGGCATTTTGCATTAAAATATGTAAAGTTAATCTGTAATGTTTCCTCCCCGTAATGTTTAGCCACAGAGCATCTGCTTTGTGAAATGTGTGCACGCTGACATCGTGGTTCTGATAACCCTTCAGGTGTGAGGAGGGTGGTTGGCACTAAACAGGATCTCAGGGCTTCTGTCTGTTGAAGACCCAGTTCCTCCTAGAATGCAGTGCCTCTGGGACCACACACCAGAGGATTGAAGGCCTATGGACTTGCTGTGACTTCCTGTCACGTTTCCAAGGCAACAAGTGAATGGAAGCTGCTGTCCTCCAGAGGCTTCTTGGCCTGTTGGTCAGTAGGTCGAACACCAGGCCGCTTTGGTTGAGGTCCCACAGCTTCTGGCTCCCACGCCAGAACATTGTCAGGTCGTTATCTTTAGATTGAATTAAATTTTGTTTATGATGTAGTTTTGCATGAATATGATGCTCGTCATTAGATTAGGATTGATAAAGTCATCTGCTCTTGGTACTCAGTGTTGTATTTATTGCATTTCTTTGTAATGAGTTCTGGCTGATGCCGTACCTGCACCTTTACAATAATTTTTATAATTTTCTTAATTCTGTTCCAACTATTACTACTACAGTAATTACACTACAAATCAATGACAAAAATCGGGCTGTCCTATTTCTAATACACAAATATTTTTTTACTACTGCTACTACTACCAATAATAATAGTGATGATGATAATAGTAATAATAATAATGATAATAGTAAGCTATAGTGTGATCACACTAGCAAGGCATTAGAATAGCTTAAAAAGTAGACCCTAAGTGTAACAAAGAATTTAACCATTTAGGTTCCCATTTGGTGACAGCACAAGTCTCTGTGAGGTCAAAGCACGTTTGTATCAATGATGGGATTTTCAGTAATGGTAATGTGTCACGGTCTGTGCAACTATTTGAGGAGGGTTTGATACTGGAAGGGGGAAAGGCATGGTTGTCTCTGTTACTTCAAAACTTTAGCCGGACTTAAGAACCTAAAAGCATCTTCCTTCCCTTCACATGCGTGAGTCTTACCGCCACTGTGGCCCTGCCTGTGTGGCACAATGCCATCTGGTGCTCCTGTGCAGCTAGACTTTTAATTTAGGGGCAGCTCAGCTGCCTTTTGAAATGACTCAGCGTCACTGGCAGTAAAATGTCAGCATGGCAGCCAAACCCATATGTGACCTTTCTGAGGTCAAATTAAGTTGCCACTTGAAAGTCGCATTGAATTTACCTTGGAGCAGTAAAAACAATCACTTTCATTTCTGTTCAAAAACTGCCTCAAAGATCTGAGTTTCCAAATTGCTTTTTGTAGGAAAAGTGGAATCACCTGATTTGAGGCAGTCCATATAATGTGGTCAACTAAGACTTAGCCAGTGTCATCTTTATATTTATTTATTTATTTTGGTGGGGAAACTCGTAACTATTATAATTTTGTTTCTAATTAAAAATAATTTTCATAACTTTTTAAATAGTTTACGTACTAATTACATGTATTGCCCGCCCTTGCTTTGTTCTAAAGGTAGGGAGATCGACATTTACGTGCGTTTTTCTGTTTTTTTTCTTGGGATAACATTAAAGGCTTATGTATGCATGTATGTATAATAAATAATATACGCACAATAAATTGTAGGCTATGTATTTCAGAATCAACTGCGTATTTCATCGGACATACCTGGAATTAATTACGGTACTTTTTTGGTCTAAAACTATAAGCCCCTCCGAAAAGTCGCGTCTTCAATATTAACAACGATAGCAATGATATTAATAGTAGGATAACAATAGCAATCATAACAATTAAGCGTAGTAGTAGGCCTGACTGATATGGAAATCCATTTTTACGAATAAAGTGTAATCTAACATATATTCCCTACCCTGTGCTGGATATTCCATAATCAATAATGAAACAGAAGGATTTGAATTTGGTATATTTTTCAATTATCTCAAATACGCTATATTATGACCATCGGTTTTAAAAGCGCTTAACATACATTAATTATTCTTATTAGTATTCGATTGAACGGTTTATGTTATGCAAAGAGACAACATAGTGGAAGAAAGCTGATTCTGGTTCTTTGCAACCGTCAGCTCTGAAAGTGGTTTGCCAAAATTCTCCTCCAGATGGCAAGCGTATCATTCGTGACGACCGTCTCTACTGCTTTTGAAAGACAAAGAACGCGGAGGAATAACAGACCCCAGTCAAATGCAACGTTAAAATCCGAAATTCCAAAAAAGGAATCTAGAATAAATCACATCACTTTAATTGTGTTTATGATGAGGGACTTTGTGTCAGTTAAGAAAAAATAAATAAAGAACCTGAAATTCCCCCAGTAAGGCTTATAGTTTTGTGGCAACAGAAATGCTAAGAGCTTTGTGCAATGCGGTAGCCTAGTACAATACGTGATTCTAAAATATACATGGTAACGTCCTTAAATAAACGCGTTAATAAAACCGACGTTCGGTAGGCCTTTTAGGCAAAACCCCTGACGTTCTGTTCAATAGGCAGATTTTTAAATTTTATTTTATTTTTTGCCATGAGAGTTCGTAAATTGTATTACTTTTTTAAATCGAGGTTTAAACGTATTGTTTTTAAATGGCGTATTGGAATTAAAATGAACTTAACAATAGCAATACACTCGTTCGTCAATGGCTAAACAACTTTCTTAAAATGTTTACAATAATAATAATAATAATAATAATAATAATAGTAATAATAATAATCTGTTGTTTCATTTCTGTTTCTATATTTTTGTGTATTAGCCAATTGGGATTATTAATAATTTTTCTTTATCTTTTAATATGGTCATATTTGACGTAAACAGCACAGTCACGCGTGTCCCTATATATTAACACATTGCAGTAAAGATTTAATAAGATTGCCAAAACAGTTTAGTGACACATTGCTTATGGGAAGCAGTTTAGACACAGAAAACACAGGGACATAGATTGTGTTCTACAATATATTAACCCCTTTCAAACATTTGCGCAAAAGATTTATCAAAATTTATGTTCAGTCATTATCATTATCGTTGGCTAATAATTTAGCATTCGGGGAAGGGGCGGAAGACTTTCACATATCTGCTATTAATAAACATACTGTCTGTAGCCTAATCGATTTTCTTCACAAAATATGGCATTGCAAATGGAGCAAATGACGTATTGACCGGAGTGAAACATAGCCACTTCCTACTACGTATGCAGACGGTTTAATTTTCTATATGCGAGAAATTGTGACAGTACGATAACATTAATAGTTCATTTGAAACAAGAACTTGGTCGTTGCCCTGCTGGTTTAGCACGTTAAATTTATGCAAGATGTGCAGTGCAAGAAAACATTATCCTCCCTGCCAGACCATGCATTACTGCTTACAGAGCTAGCCTTGTTCAGTCAGCGGCATCCAAGCTGTAGGCTGAGAAACAATACCCCAACGCATGCCTTCAATGGACGTGCACATGCAGTTTGTACATCGGGTAACGATACAAGAATGGCTATGCATTGCAGGTTGCTGTTTCATATTGATCTATGCGTTCTCAATAACCGGCATAGATGTTACGTCGACCATTCAGTACGAGTTCATTAAAAATAAAGGCCCTGGTGCTACATGTTGACTTCAGGGTGTTTAGAAATAGCCTACTTCAATGTCCCCAAGCACAAAATTCATTCAGAAATAACGAGTCGCTTTGCTACTTCCCAGAAAGTAATTTATATATATTTAAATCATTTAACCTTTAACAAATCATTGAACATTTAACAAATTATTGTTTATTTCGTCTGTGTTGTAGGGTAGGATTTCTGCACAGTGGAAGAAAGCATAATTCGCTTATGTTGTTAAATGCTTTGTCTATAGGGTTCACCTAAGTATTTTGCAGTTATATTGCATTGTATTACTGTATCATTGCATAGTTAAAATTGGGATTTGTTTAGGCGGGGGTTCATCAACTGTCACTTGCTTTTACCTTCACTTTCATCTTGATCAGACAAGAGTTTCATCAGCAACACAAAAAGGAAACATCCGATTTCCTGAAAATTTAAACAACAGCCCTTTCAAAAATATCGAAAGATATTCAATTAATTCAATTTCAATTAATTAACGGCTGGCAAAGACAAAGAGCAACTCAGCAGTTAGCGACCATGGCATTAAAACCTGAATTTTCTCTAAAACTAAATTGATGTAAACCGCGGTAATGCTTTTAGGTGGGCAACAAGTGAATCCATCAATTGGCGCCACCTAATCTATTAGCGATAATGAAAGGTGTGCGTCACCATTAATTTAACCGGTTCACCATTAGCGTTGCACTCTATGCAAACTGTCACAGTTAAAGCTGTTTACAGATTAATGCACATTACTGTTATTAAGCAGTACATCCAAATTACTGATAAGAGAGACTGAAACAATGAATAAATATACACTTTTATTTATATCAAAATCATTCATAATTCTCTTAACGTGTTTTAATTCACACATTCGATCGATCAGAAGTGGGTACGGGAACTTGCTGACTATAGCCATTGGGAAGACTGTAAAATCCATATAGCATACTCACGGGCATTTTAGAGTGAACTTCCTGTGGGAAAAACAAACAAACAAACCAAAAAAAAAAACATTATATATATATATATATATATATATATATTCCGAAAATTTCGGTATTTAAGTGACTTGCATCATAGGTGAGTAATACAGTGTTTTAATAATTAGGCTATAATTGTATTGATATGTGTTCAGCTTTCCGAGCCGTCATGTCTATGAATCTCTCCGGAGTGTGATTTGGGCAAGGTAGATCACTTGTGACTGGCAGCTGACTGCTGGTTCTGGAGCACTGTCTTCATTGTGACAATGAGATAGTGCAAATCTACTTGACATGATACAGACACGTAGTCTGCTGCCATGTCACCGCTCCAAGTGCTGGTGTCTGCCCTCAGCGCGATCATATAGCAGGCTAAGTGAGAAACGAACCGCAGAATCTCTAATATTGTAACACACTAATGCAAAAAACCTTCCTGACCAAAATAATAACAGTAATAATAATGAGAATAATAATAATAAGAAGGAAAACAAACAAACCATAAATAAATAAATAATGCAGAAACAAAAACAATGAAGCATCTTGTCAGTTAAATTAAAGTAGAAGGCAAAATGAAGAAACGTCAAATGGCACATATTAAAACTTAAATGAAATCGCCCAGAGCGTGTGGGGTACGTGCAGATTAAAACTAAGAGGAAACAAAAACCCTTCTGCCAGAGGTGATGAGAGACGTTAATAATGAAACACCGCTCTCTCACCACCAGCGTATGCACTCTGAGGCCCGGCCCCACACTACGCACATCGCGTGGAGACCCAGAGCGTCTGGTAGCCTACTGGCTCCAAGTGCGAACTTCTCGAGCCGATTCGCTTTACTGTTGAAGATACAGCAATTCTGCCAAGATCACGAGCCGTTTCCCGATAGTATTCAAATAATGCGATAGACTCAAACGTGAATATGATTCTTTCTACTTCAACATGGAGGCTAATCTAACAGGTTTTACGCGTGAGATCTAAGTGTTTACAGCTGCATTTTACTATACTCGCTCAGCACCATTTTGCATAGAAGATGGACATTAATCATTGTGCATATTAGGGAGAGTGTTTGTAAGAATGCAAGTATCCATCCTGTTATGTTTCAGAGGGTGATGAGGGTGATGTTTAAGGTAGGCCTATTTATTTTTGTGAGTGAACTTATGGCACCAATATGTGCCCCTGCTGTGTTACCAAGGACCTGCTGCAAGGATTAAACATATAATTTAATTAGGCATCTAAAGTATGTAGTCCTCATAAATAACCTGTCACCATCTATCAGCTTCTGCTCTGACAGTGCAGATTCCTCATAGCTATGAATTGCATAATATGAAATACAAACTTAATTCCTGAAATCCTTATTGTGTAGCCCATTCATTAGGAATCCAAAGGTGTCATAACTAACAGCATTAATAAAAGAACAAAACACAACATTAAATTGTATTAAATAATCGGATCTCCTTTTATATTTTGAGGTTTAAGAAACGGTGTGCGGTTCACATTGTACAAAACAAATATGACATAATGGCTTTTTTGTTTGAATGCAAGAGAGAGAGAAAGAGGCATTCACAATTTACAACATGCAGTTCACCATGCATGATAGCACCTCTTCCTTATTATAGAACATTCCCTCTATATAAAACATTCATGGCAGAATTTGAATGTTGTATCTGTGTGACTCCTGTAACCCAGAGTAACACTGAAGTGTTACATGATGAATTGAAATTATTGCCATAAATGGAAATTCGGTGATGGAGATCAGAATCAGTAAAGAGGACTCGTGTTGTGGACTGACTAATCAGATTGCTTCGGGGCTAAACAAGAATTTCATGCCCCAGTGGTACAATGTGTACCACAACTTGCCGTATTTGTTTATTTCATAATGTGTATTTTATATATATATATATATATATATATATATGTATATATATATATAATATTATAATATATAATATATATATATGTTGTATTATTGTGTGTCTGTGTATATGTGCATACTACAGCCTTGGCTATATTTTCAGAAGATAAAATAAACAATTTGCAAAACACTTGAAAATAGATACTGTACCACATATTAAATATTGGCTTCCAAAAAAAAGAAGGTATTATGCCCTTTCCATGAGTAGAGAAAAACATCTTTGGACTATATGCAGTGGTTTATTAGGGTAACTCTTCCAGTAAGACCCCATAACAGGTAGTGTATAAGTCTGTGGTGAAAAAATTAACTGAAAGTAGCATTTACCCAAAAAAAAAAACTTTCATGAGACTTGATACATACAATAAATATTTTAAATCCTTCACGTGGCTTTGTTGTTTGTGTGTGCAAAAAACAGTACAGGTGTCAATTACCTCTGTTCGTCTGTGGCTAGCTTTGTTAAATTAGACTTATTTCATTAGATAACGACAGTTCAGTAATCAAAGCTAATCACCCGTGGGTAGGAGTGTGGGTGGCGACACCAGATTACACAACGGAAATCGAAATATAACAAGAGTGAGGAGCACTTCGCCATCAGATGTTAATGGCAACAATCAGCGAGCAATTACCCTTCTCACTTCAGCACCTTGACAAGAGCCGCAGAAATAATTTCTGATTTCTCTGTGTGCATTAGTAAGGCATTCACACAAACAGTAGTGGAAGACTGAATGGAAGCCGTGAAACCACAGCCTGTTTCTGTTCGCTCGTTTCCCTTGGCCCCTGTCATTAAGCAGCGAGGGTGCAGCCCCTTCCCCTCTCTCAAATGTACCTCAGTGCTGGAAGTGTGTGGGTGGGGAATGGGAAAGGGTGGGGGGGGGGGGGGGTGGCTTCAGGATTTCCAGACTGTAAGGTAAGATGACATCACCCAGCTTCACTACCTGAAGTGAAACAGAGACTGACTATGGTGTGCTCAAACCACCACCTGCAAATTAGTGGAGCTCCCAAGAAAATTCCTCCATTGGTACTGTAAGAAATATACAAAAAAAGAAAACTGGCTTGTTTGTATATTTCTTTTTTTTGAAAGAAATTAAGTTTCAAAAAGTAGCATAATCCCCCCATAAACAGTAAACACTCAAAGTATCCGTATTTTAGTTATCAAAAGTAAAAATAAAAGAACACCATTAAAAAAAACAAGGTTGAAAGGAACACTGTTTAGTGCCTCTGTCCCCTGAGCGCTCATCACAGAATGACGCTCAAACAGCAGAGGCTGGATGTGCGGCAGCCTCGTTCTAAATTAAGATGGTCTGGAGAGAACGGGCGATGCAGACGCCCGCTGTGTTGATTCGTGTCAGAGCTGATATCAGGGATCGGATTTAAACTGGGGCGCGGATACTGACCTAGGCCGTCCAATCAGAAGCGTGTGCTTAAACCCCCCACGTTGAGGAGATCTTCATATTGACGTGCTCGTGCGACCCTCCTAGGGCTATGGGGTACTCGTACAACAGGTGGGGGGCGGTCCAAGGCGTCTGCGCCGCTGGCCTCTGCCCACGAAACAGGCGGCGTTGGCTCGCCGGACCCTGAGAGGGCTGTCTGGCGAAGTGCCCGATCTGAAAGTGAGCTGTCCCGCCACTGACATTCAGCGACCCCAGGATGTCACGCCACGTCTTCATCTCGAAGGCTTCCGATTCACGTTTCTGCAAAAAAAATTTTTTTTTGAGAACTAGAGTCGTCGAGAAGATCCTCCGTGTCTTCAGATAAGCATCCCCTCGGGAAATATCAAGACGTGATATCGCAGCACGGGTATATTTTATGTCAGGCCGCGTGGCATTATCGCAACATTTTAAACGTTTAATACAGATCGGTTGCGAGGAATTGCTGCGCTGCTCAGGTTAAATACGTGTTGTCTCCCTTGACAGTTTCTCTTCACGTTGGTTATTGCGCCAGGCATTTTAAAGCTTAGGAGTGTGTGGCCCAGGTGCAGGGTTCAGTGAGTGGCCTGGCGCTACAGGGGTGCCACGTTGGGCCCCGGAGGTTGCCCCAGGGACGGCAGTCTGGCGCCAGGGTTGGGGCTGCGCAGGAGGGATCGGAGAAGGAAGGGAGCAGATGGGCCCGCTCTCCGCTGTGGGGAAAAGAGGACAGAAATCAGTCCTGCAGTCTGTGAAAGCTGGTGTACAGAGAGGAAGAGGAGGAGTAGGAGGAGGAGGAGGAAGGGAGAGCGGGAGGGAGGATTTAGAGCTGAGGTGCAGCGGAGGCTGAGAAAACGGTGACTAAAGAATTTGGAATTGGCCGTTTGGGGGGGGTGGTGACAGTGGGACACCTGTGTCCTGGATGATTCTGACCTCCGTGGTCCACGCCACCTCACGCACCACAGGGTCCACGGGGATGTTATTGCGATGAACCGTGTGTGTCAGGTGGGTCCAGCAGCCCTCCTGACCTTCAGCACAGGCGTTGACCTACTGAGAGAGCTGTTTGCTTGGCTGTGAAATGAGTTCCTTGTTTGTGAGGGCATAGACGAGCCCGTAACTAGAACGTTCCGTGTGACAGAACGGTTCCTTCTGCGGAAAGTCTGTAATAAATCCATCACAAGGGACCAGACGAATAGACAAGCTGGGAAGCAGCCGAAAGCCAGCTTGGAGTTTCAGCTTGATTTCCTTTACCTGGCCTCCAAGTGCCCTACTTTAAATCCTTTCCTTTCTTCCCTCTCTCTCACTCACTCTATCCCTGCCCTTTCTCCCTCATACTCCCTTTTACTTTTTCTCTCCCTCCCTCCCTCTCTTTTTTCTTCACTCTCTAATGCTCACTGTCCCTCCTTCCCACTTTCTCTCCTCTATCCCTTGCTCTGTTCCTTCTTCTGGTTTGCAAACACACACACACACACACACAAACACACACATCCATTCTGTGGCCCCGTGCTGTGCTGTTCAGTGAACCTTGGCTCTGTAAGGTCAGAAGCCGGGCTCCAGTCCTGTCAGTCCAGCAGCCTTAAAGCCAGGAGGACACAGATGCCCAGGGCTTCACCTGTCACCTTCACCCGGTCCACACATACAGGTGTACAACTGACCCCACCTACACTGTCAGGAAGGTCTGCAGCATGACTTTTATTTCCCAAAGCTGCCACCAATAGCATGTGCTGCCTATAACATCCACCCCCCCCCCAACCTCCACACCAATGGCTTTGCTGCAGAGCTCATGTTCCTTAGAAAAAAAGACAGTATTCCATGGTGCTTATGGGCCCTCACACCCAAGCTTTCATTGTGAGAAGTGACTTCATCCAACTGTTGAGGGAAAAGACACCATTTTGTCAAAGCAATTCAGAAATCTTTGTTACTGGCGACTTCATAGCAATCCAATAGGCACAGGACTTTCGGAAGGCTTATCTCGATGACAGCACAGGGGATTTGTGCATTCAGAACCATGGGTAAATTTTCTTTGACCAATTCATTTGTATTTCAAACACCATTACCTACAATTTGTAAATATTTGAAGCATCAAAATCCAGAGTGATAAAACTTGCCAAACAGATGTGACAGACATAGACGGTGCTAGGTGCTAACGTGGCAAACAAACTTTAGTGGTACTCCCTTAACATATGCTATATCTGCTCACTACAGATTCCATTCACTTATTACTTAAAGGTAAAAGTTTGAAAGCACATAATTGAGGATGCCAGCTGACAACTGGTACAATGTATCCATTAAATGCTAGTTCGAACGAACATTTGTTTTTCTTTACTCAGAGATATACACTAAAAAATGACTGAGCTATGCCAGCTAGCTTTCATTCAACAGTTCGCTAAAAAATGTGCAGAATGGGCACGTTGGCTGAACCAATGTCCTTGTTTGTTCATTTGTAATACAAAGTAACAGTGTAAATTTTACATCACAACAACACCAATGTAGGAGCCTTCATTTTGAAGTTAGTTTCTTTGCCAAGCATTAATGAGGTAAAGTTAGCTAACTCTCACACTGTGCTGGGTGTTCTCTTTCCATACTCAACTCAGAACTGAAAAACATATAAACTTGAGATTAGCACATATGTCTACATCTACGCTCTGTTGTGGGTGGTTAGAGATGGGCTAGCATATTTTGTGTTTGTTATGTATTTAGGGCAGGTTAATGAGCCCCGTAAATTGATCTATTTACTAGCCGATTGTAGGTTCTACTCAAAATATTAAATGAATACTTTCCCATTTAAAACTGAATTGAATGGCAATTGAATGTCAATATAGGCTACCTGAATGTACAGAATGCAGCATACATCTTTTACTGAGTTTTCTTTTTTCTTCAGTTTCTCTTTCTCTGCATGATCCTTGTACTTAAAGACCATATGTAAATTATTGTTTCAGTGCGACAATTATAGATACGTATCTACAATATTTAATTTGTAAGCTCAGTAGATAGGCTATGAGTAAGTCAGAACTAATAGTCGGCTAAGCTGTCTTTACTCCATTAGCACGAAAACTAGCACACTACCTAAATATCAGTACCCATCCCACCAGTACATGGTGTAACTACAGCTGTTGAGTTTTTAGTGTTGATGTGATGTCATTACAGGGCATCATGGGAAAATTCCATTATTTTCAGTGTCGTGCAGGGTCTTCTGTTAACTCAGGCTTTCTTTGTGCTATGTATGTTTGTGCCAATATCTGTGTATCTGAAGTTACTGCTGGAAATGAGAAGTTTCAGGTGGCATCCATGCTGCTGTGGTAAGTACGAATAGACTACCTTTGGCCACACCCCTTTTCATGATTGCACAGCCAATGAGAATGGTCTGCTCGGTAAATAGAATATACTGTCACAGCTCTCTTGTGAAGGGGGCAGACATTTTCTGCAATGGTGACCATACCCCTGAATCCTTGTCAGCCGCACTGTGTTTGCACCTCTCACCTGTAACAACGACGACCACGTCAATATTATATATGAATTGAGGATTTCAAGAATAAGAATGATAATAACAATACAACAACCCCCCCCCCTCCTCACCCCTGCTGTCAGATGACATTATGAAGCACGTGGGCTGGGAGTGATAAGAGTGGCAGAGGCTTTTAGGCTTTTCTCTCCAGATTGCAATATCCCCAATGCAACACAGTGCGGCCTCAACTGATAAATTGCAGATTAAATGACTGCCACACTCCACTTCACCCCCAACCCTTGCAAGCAAGCAAACAGACACACACACACACGCGCGCACACACACACACGCTCACACAAAACCTTGTTAATTTCACACGTTTCTGCTATTCCCTGCTTTCTTGGCCTGTCAATTCCGCCTAATCGGGAGAGGCACTAAAACACTTCGGCCCTGACAGAGTCAGATCAAGAGTGATGAGCATCCCTCAGCAGCACCGAACTCCGGCTCCTAACCCCCGCCGAACGGCTCGCGGCGCCTACGCGCGGCCCGGCGGAGTTTCCCCCGCGCGTACCGATCGCGCCCGCTGACGGGAGACGCGCGAGCCACGTACCGCGCGGCCGAGGCGGCTGTGACGAGTCAGAGCGAGCCGCCGTCTCCCGGTGGCGGCCAATCGCAGGCCACACACACCGGCTCTGCGTCCTGCGGTCCTCGGAGCGGGGCGTCGCCACGTTGACCGCACAGCCAATCGATGGAATCAGTTAGCCAGATCAATCAATCGAATTTGATTTCGCATCATACTTCACAGACACCATTGAATTTAAACAACGATGCAATTATAGCTAAAAGTAGTGATCTATAACGACTGTATGATGATCTATTTTCTCCAATGGTGAGGAAAAAGCCACTGAAAAAAGGCTCAAGTATTGGTCTACCCTCCATCCCCTTGTGGCAACCACAGATAAAACTATTAGAAGAAAAATACTTTATATATCTGAGTAAATAGCATAGGCACTTTGACTCATTATTGAATGCAAGTGCTGATGCTCAGAATTTATTTGTAAGTGAAACCTGGAAGGACAAATATTGATTGAATCCAGGCCAGAATTAAGCTAGCTTGAGAGGAAATTAGGTTGCAACAGACAGCATTCACACACACACAATCCCACAGTATTATCAGTTATCAACACCTGAACAAAGGATAGTAGTCACAGGACCCAGGGCAGAACAGGGCCTCCATGTGCAGAGGTTCTGTTGAGTTTCTGGTTACTAGCGTAAAGCTTGGGGGGGGGTTGTTTAGGGAGACCTTAAATCTGTTAATATATGTCAGCCATTCATTTCATCTGTAAACTGTCATGGTTTTGGCTGATGCCACCATTTCTTTTCCTTCCTGCGCCTTTTCTTCAGTTATTACGGCCATTGGTTTTTCATGCGCCTTTTCTTCAGTTATTACGGCCATTGAGTTGATTGAATTATACACGTGCAAATTTCCTTTTACAATTTGCACCTGTTGGTGTTCTATTTAAACCCTGAGCAAGCCGATAAGCTTTGCTTCAGTGTCACTTATGTTGCACGAGAGCCGGTATTCTGACAAGCGAGGTGTAAAGGTAAAGGTAAAGGTAAAGGTAAAGGTAAAGGTAAGTAAGGTAAAGGTAAAGGTAAAGGTAATAGGTAAAGGTAAAGGTAAAGGTAAAGGTAAAGGTAAAGGTAAAGGTAAAGGTAAAAGGTAAAGGTAAGGTAAAGGTAAAGGATATGAGCTGCGATATTGGATTGTTGTGGCTATAAAATTAGCACAACAGTCTTTAGCTTTTTTAGATTGTTGGCAACAAGTTAGTGCCACAATCTAAGCTCAGTATTCTTTCTTTAGGGTTTTACTTTTTCAGCCTCGGTTCGAGGTCTGTTTTCTTTGAGTTGCCCCGTTTTCTGCTCCGGCAGTTTTGTTTTATTTTCATACTCCTTAAGCCTTAGTTCTTTTTTACCCAGTACGTGGGTTGTGTAGAGCTTTTCTTTGGGATACTCTCCCTAAGGAGTATTGTTTTCCTTTCCCTTGTCTCTTGAGACTTTGTGGCTATTTTACCTCTGGTTAATAGCTTAAAGAACCCCCTGTTCAGTCGTGGTTGGTCTCCCAAAACTCCAACTCCCTCACATAAACAGCTCATTTTGACCAAAACTTTGATTTTCATTGCCTAATACAGGCTATATGGAATTCTACCTGCTTCATGATAAGAATTTCCTCAGTGTGCATGTTGAATATTTTACTAGCTGGTTTAAGAAACATGTGAACAACCTACCTGGCCTAGTTTGCTTCAAACATATCAATAAATACAGCTGTATATGTCACTAGATCTGTCTCGATATCTTCAAATCTAAAGATAAAACCACAAACTTAGCAGCACTGCAGGTTATCGATGCCACTTGACATTTGTAGATATTACACACCACCCAGACTTGTTTCCTGTCAGAACTCCACAAATAGTTTATAGGTACTCTATCTTCTGTGACCTGTCCATCTAGACCTTTTCATCTTCCACAAACATGCACCAATATGCCTTAATTTTAACAGAAATATAATGCACCAATGTGTCTTCATTTTCACAGCAATATAATTTCCCCCCAATGTTTTACTGAAAGATACACCTGACAACTTGAAAATAATATATATGTAGTTTTCTAATTTCCCTAGCACTCTAACTCTTCTCCTCCACCACACCCAATGTACACTTATTCTCTTACACACACCAAACCTTATTGCCAAAAAGGATGCTGTGTCAAAGCATACATTTGCATGCACACCCAAGCACGTATGCACATGTTGGTATGAAAACACATCTCCAACATGCAGCCAGCAGCAGTAGGCTGCTGCTCTATAAATAAGAAAATCACAGTAAAATGAAACCACATTTTCAGGACACCGCTGTCCTCCTGAGTTTTCTTATTTTGGGAAAAGTGTCCTAACCCATAGATTAATTCTGGTGCCTCCTTTTTTTTTTTTTTTTTTAGCTTCAAATGCATTTTAGACAGCCCCCCCCCCCCCCCATACCAAATATATAATTCTACACATTTCCTTCCTCCATAACGTGATGACAGAAATCCAATATAACCTTAAAGAGCTGGTAGGAAGAAGAAGAAAAAACACAGTCATTAAAAAAAACCCTAAACTGAATCCAGTCGGTGTCTTAGGTGGAGAGATTTGTAATGTATATTCTAATTCCTCTCCCTAAATTAGAGAAATAAGCATTTCCATGTAAATTTATTCAAGACCAAGGGAACGCGTGCGGGGGGTGCGCCGAGCTTTGCCAGATTATGCATAATTTTAGTGGCGCGGCCCTCATTTCTACATCAAGCTCCCGCCGTATTGCCTGGTCATTAAACGCTAAAATAATGGCGAGCTCACAGCTTCTCCATTCTAATTGCCCCGCCGCACATCGGCATTCTCCAGACAATAATGATGTAGCGGGAGCCCATAGCGTACCTCTGTCTGTTAATAAGGTGGTTTTTCTATCCGAGGAGGACAATTCCTTTGGAATTCAATTCCCTGTATATACAAAGAGGAGTGACTCTTCTTACTCTTCCCGTTTTCTTCTTTGTTCACGTGTTTGTTGTTTGATGCCTCCGAGCTGCTGGAAAAAAATAAATAAATAAAATAAAATAAACCGAGGAAGAGAAACTCTTCAAATATCCCAAGGAACCAGGGAGCTGTGCACGTCGCCAGCAATTTAAATATGCGGGCAAAATCAAAGGGAAAAACAACTCATTAATAAAAAGTTGTGTCTGCACATCTCCAGTATGCTTGGCAGTCAGGGGGGAGGGGCGGGGGTGGAATGAAAGCATTTATTATTTTAATGAAATGCAACTCCTTTTTTTTAATTGCGTGGTTTTAAGAAGAAGAGGGAGATGAAGAGCGCAGTGTGCATTTCAAAGAGAGATCAATACGTGGTGTGATTTTTTTTCTTTTCATCTGGGGTTAAGGAATTTTCTTTCTCTGAAATGTGATGAGATCCAAAAAAGAAAAAGAAGAAGAAAAATTGCACTTAAGAGACAGCTTTCCAGAAACGAACCCTCTCTTTTCATCCTGAAAACTTCTCTAGCAGGTTCCGTTGCTCCGATATACAGATTGAGGTTTATCTCCCCCAGCTCAGACAAATGAAAGCGTCGGTGTATGCCCCCATACAAACGATGAAGAAAAAAAAATCTCACTATAGATCAGGCACAAGTGATCATGCAAGCCTCATCTGCTAGTAAACTTATTTACTTGGTAAATTCTCTGTCATATTTCCGCCACGTTTAAAATTGAGCGACACATTCGCAGTTTTTTTTTTTTTTTGGAATGAGCAACTGGACCGCTGCCCCCCCCACATGGTTCCATCCAAAGAAGGCCTGCGTTGGTACAGCGGTCCCTAACAGCGCTGACAACGCTGGCAGTCACCAGTAGCCTTGCCTCCCGGAGGAGCCTCTCCTCAAAGAGGCGGCCTCGAGTGGGTTTGCCAGCTTAAAGCACCTTTAGCGTTCTCTCCCCGGCTCTCGCTCAAACGTTTAACCGCGCTCCGTCTCGAGAATCCTAAAAGCCGAAATTAATAACGAGCGCGCTGCCTCTCATTTATAATTGCTTCATTATGCCGTCGTGTCCTCCTGACAATAATAGTGTTTGCGGTGTATTTCTAATTATGTGGCATTTTTTAGCTCGTTATCGAGGGTTTCAGCTCTTCTTAATTGAGAAGAAAATAATGATTGCCGACCGGTGGAGGTGTGTCTCCCATGGATTGCATCACAACAAGGACGTGCGCCACCCCCCTCTGAAACTGCAAATCTAGAAGAGGAGGTTTGACCTTTCCTTTCGAATTAAAATAGTTTTGTTGTTTGGTCGTAGGTCCGTGCAGTACAAAAAATTAAATAAATTTAAATAATAAATAAATATTCAGTGTTTTATGGGAAGACTGAGGATTTTTTCAGGACAGAATGTTTTTCTTGGTTGGTTGTTTTCCAGACGATCAGCGTACATGGTGGCTGTTTGGAGGATTTCAATGACTCTGCAGGTCACCTAGCTACTTGCTGAACGTAGACCGTCTGTACTGGAGATACCCATCCAAATAACCTTGGGTTTCATTTTGTTGTAGGCCTGTAGTACAAAGCCAATTGTTTGAAGCTCCTCAAAACATGTATTTCATGTGTCATAAAGCAGTGCGGTGCTGTTGCAACATTGCAGGGACATCATATGCCGATATTTAAATCATCTGCTACTTGTCTCAATAGGTCTGGTTTAACTAATTGTTCAGATTGAATACAATCTACACTTGCCACTGGTGTCAAAGTCAAAAACTACAGCCGTTGTATTTTTTTAAACATTCTCCTACTCTCACTCAGATCTCTTGTCAGCATTGGATTTTTGTTTCATTATGTCGATTCCTGCCTCTCTGCATTGCGTTAATTTGCCTTTCTTTTGTGCAGTTGAGCTCATTTTTAGAGATTTCCATTCCAAAACTCCAAAAAGGGCAGCTGAAATGTATGCCAGTCAGTGTGCTGGTACTCTACAAAGCTGCTCACAGGCCTATTACAACCTTTAACGTCGACTGAAACATTAAGCTTGTAAAACAAACGCGAAACAAACAAAAAATGCATAAGCAGTAATCACTCTGCGGCATCAGTAATAATGGCAACCATTAAACAAACCGAGTCCGTGAAAGACAAGGGCTTCATTTGATGATACCGCCGCCTCGATATTCACTCACAGCGCTGATGATAGCATCACTAATAATGCCTTTTTAAAAATGTGATTTAATTCAGCATCGGGAAGATTAAAAACCTGCGCTTAATACCCAGTGGGCCCCGGTGTTTCTTTTTTTCATGCTACATTGCCAGATATGGATAATGACATTATAATAATTAAAGAATATTAAGAACAGAGTGAGCCTTGCTATTTGGAATTGCACATAATGGTGACCACCACTGTTATTTCTATTTGAAAAATCCATTCAAGTATGAAACAATAATAACCCCCCGGGAAAGGCAGTGTCATTTTTATTCTTCTATAAAAAAAAAAAAAAAAAAAAATTTGCTCTCACTCACACGAAACCTCCCCCCCCCTTCCCCCCTTCCCCCCCACCCCCTTTAATTCTGCTGTTGTAGCATGTACCGCTGCTGCCGCCTGAAACCTCAGAGGCGGACTTAATTAGTTGCTAAGAGAAAGCTGCCGGTAGCGGGGAGCTCGGAGAGCGCGGCGGATTTTAGTTTGCGCCGAACTTTGCTAATTACCAGGTAGTCTGTAATTTTCTCTTCTCCCAAGTGGCTTCTGACAAAAGCGCTCGAAGAAAGGAGAGGAACAATGACGCTGGTGGGGTGTGTGTGTGTGGGGTGGGGGTGTGTGTGTGTGTGGGGGGAGAGGGGAGCAGGGGGCGGGCAAGAATAAAGAAATAAAGAGATTGATAGATAGTCTTCCCCTTAATTCGTGTTGACGGGGTTAAATGTAAACACAAGGAGAAATACCCTCAGAACTGAATGAAAGGACGTCAGCATTAACACCCCCCCCCACCCCCACCCCAACCCCCAGGTTGAGGTGTGCAGCGTGTACAGGAGGTAGACATTTGCGTCAGTGATCTGATAAATCACAGGGGAGCTGTGACCATTTGAAACCGGCTGTGGCAGCTGAGGTAGCCGCCGCGTGTACATCAGCCGCTACCTAACCAGGACTCCGCCCCCTCTCCGACTCCCTCCTCCCTTACAGGCCTGGCTGCTGACGTCAGTCAGCTACCTCATCCACAGGCCTGTCACCCTGTGAGATTCAGCACCGACTTCCCATACTACCGATTGGAGGTTGAGATTAAATGAACCCCAAAATGGGAGGGACTACAGTGAGCTGATTGTTTGATTGTAGCGGCAGTGTAGCACAGTGGGTAAGGTACTGGGCTTGTGACCGAAAGGTCATAGGTTCGATTCCTGGGTAGGACACTGCCGTTGTACCCTTGAGCAAGGTACTTAACCTGCATTGCTTCAGTATATATCCAGCTGCATAAATGGATACAATGTAAAAAAATAAATAAATAAATAAATGCTATGTAAAAGTTGTGTAAGCCGCTCTGAATAAGAGCGTCTGCTAAATGCCTGTAATGTAATGTTTGAACCAAACACTTGTTTGAACCAATCAAAAGGTACTAACGCAAAATGTTATAATTGGTTCGGTAGATTGAGTGACTCCATCTTAAATGATGTGGTCTGCGGCTGGTCCAGCATTTTTTGGTGGTTTCCTGGTGTATATGCATTAGATCATGACTCCAAGCAGCCTCGGTCAAAACTGAGTGCAGTTCTGCTAGTGACTGGACCATGTGACGCCTACTCATAGAGATTCATACTGAATGTTGAAATACTACTGAATTCATCTAGCACCGCTGTACTGACATAGTCTTGACTGCAGTCAAATGGGCCCAAGTAAACTTTTGAAATTCCCCTTTCTACAAATTATGACAAGTCGTCTGCGTGATTATCAAATAGAATTTGTCTTTAAAGATATGCATATTTAGTGCACTTCACCTTTAATGCATCATTCTTCACTAATCAACGGAGATGCCATCTTCAAGTTAAGGAGGAAGACGCTGGAATAAATTGCCTCTGCCACCCAATGCGCTGCTAAAAATAAGAGGGACAGACAAAGGGTTTGAGCCGAAAATCAGGGGAGTGAAAGAAAACAGTGAGAGGCGTGTAATGTCGCCCCGTGTCTGTCTGGAGCCAGGCTTTGATTCGTAAATGACCTTTAAATTTCATCACGCTGAGAAGTGAAACGTCCATCATTCAGTCATCGTATCAGATTCCAAACGGACACCTCAGTCACAACGAGATGTTTATTAAAGAAATGTTGACGGGGGGGTTTGGGAGTGTAGCTTGTATGTTTATTTTAGGAGACGCTGCATCAGATGGCCCGCTCTTCCAACCATTGAATTACATTTTGACATCCATTTGCTAAAACAATGCTCCTCATCCTGAGCGACTTACACGACGGTACATTTCAAATGTGAATTTATACAGCTGGATAGTAACTGCATTTCAGTTTACGTACCTTGCTCTGGGCTACAATGGCAGTACCCCACCTGAAACTTGAACCTGCAACCTGGTAACAGTACAGCACTTTAACGACTACACATCTATTCAGTTTTGTCATTTCCTTGTCAAATTGTCTGTCATTCTGAAGATACAGAAGCCTGCACATATCTGCTAGTGAAGGTTCCCACTCTTCCTACCGTTATGTACAGTAACAACCTGTTATCCCCCAGCTTAGCAAATGGGCTCATCCTGGGCAGCTTCCATTTTAAATGACTTTTCTCCAACCCTCTTGGAAATGTAGGCCCGCGAGAAGGAAGAAAAAGTAACCGGCAGTTACAGGGCCATTTTGCTAAACGTGTACCTCACACTGCGGCTGTGAAAAGAGAGCGAGCGCCTCCATTTCAAACGAGCGAGGGGAAAGAGCGGTAAGTGCCCTGGAAGTAAACTTTTATGTTTCAGGACGGGGGAGATGGCTGGCTGCCCGTGCTCACTTCTGCATAGGGCCTGGCCTGGCCTGAGCTTCGAGGGAGAGCGGCGGCCGTAAAGTTTTTAACGCTCGGGGAGCGAACGGGGCAAAAGGGAGAGAAAAAAAAAGGGAATACTTCTGCTGTACTCCGTTTAATTGCCCCCCTGAGACGGAGCGGAATTGGAGTCTAAGTAGAATACCAGTGCTCTCCTCCACACTCTGGCTCCTGGTGGGGATGGTTGAGCAGGGGGGGGGGAGATTGAGGCTCGATCCGCCTCAGTCTTCATCTGATTGCAGCCGTCTCTCGGCCTTGCTCTTCCGCGGCGCGCTCCGGCGGCGGAGTGGCGGGGAGTGTTCGGCTTTATTAACCCCCCTAAGCAGGGAGTACCTAAGGGAGGTCAGACATTGGTCGTTAAAAATCTATTGTGACTCGTCGGAAAAATGAATAAATGAGCACATTATTCCCCCCCGTGCTGGGGCCCCGGCGCTCTGTTTGTCTAATCAAGTGCACGAGCAGGAGAAGCCAACCAGGGTTGACACGCACATTTTATTTAAGTTTTTGTCTGTCACAGGAGTTTAAATGCGTAATGAACAAAGGAGCGGTGATTTGAAATATAATCCCATTACACTGATGAAATTACAAAGGCTGCAAGAGTTCACAAATCATGCTCATTGTTTTCCATCATGAACAATGCCCCTGTTGAGATTTTACTGTTAGGAGGAAGTGCGCAGTCTCAATGAATACTGACAGGACTGTAACCGAATTTAAGACGTGTCTCCGCGCACCTTTCCCTGGGCCTAGCAAAGCGCCGGTCTGTCTTCCCTCCTCCTGGCTGCTCTGTCCTTCCACTGCAGACCTGGGAGAGTGGGGGTGCGGTGTGGGGGGGGTGGGGGGGAGGCTTAGAGGAGGGTAGTGATCACCACTCACATACGATTCATCTACAGGGGCACACGTAGAGGGAGAGAGTGAGTGAGAGAGAGTGAGAGAGACTGCCTCGCTGTTGCTGTGGTTGCCATCTGGGTGTTGCACTGAGCCAAGGGTATCACCTTTGTTTGTAGTACAAAACGGTCAACTGTAACGTCCAAAGGCCGGCATGCAATTAAGGGTGACTGACCGCCATACCGCGGGTCTCGAGAGCAGTGACGGCAAACGCTCATATTCTCATAACTGACATGGTACCGATGCTCATAGGGTTCCCACATTCGGAGTTCATAGTGTTTGTACTGGAAGAACCTTATTATCTGAGCAAAAAAGCCTTTAGCCCTGTTCATTCTCCGAGACAAAAAAAAAGTATTTAGGACTACTGATTCATTTGAGTCATATATATATATTTTTGTTTTGAAAAAAAAAAAATCTATCTCATGGTTTCAGTGGTTGGAATTTTTTTTTTTTTTTAAGAAAAAGACTGATGATGTTATTTTCTGTTTAATGGATGCTTACAGTGTAATCATATAATTCAATCTTGAGGAAGTTGGTGGTATTATATGTTTGAGTATATAAGCCATACAACTCTGCCGATGTCTCGGTGATAAGAATTGCTTCGAACAGGAACCGTTTCGGAGCTCGGGTAAAAAAAAAAAAACTAAAAGTAGTCTTATTTTTCAGAGAAACTGAAAAAGAAACTTTTCCGTTTTCTATATTTTTTCCCTTCAGTGCCTGCTTTAATTGGGAGCCTCATTTGCCCTTTAAACAACATTACATGAAGCTAATAAGACCTAAAAAGTACATTTGCCTTCAAAACGCTTACCATTTTTTAACGCTAATGAACTGGGGCGTGTGTTGTGGAGACTGCAGGACTGCGGGTTGGGTGTACAGTATATTTAGCCCAATTCCCCCGCTGCTTGAAAGATCACACGGCAGATCCGGAGACTGGAACTCGCATGCAGATATTTGTGTTTAATTGGAGGCGCCGAATGATGCAATCCAACCCCTTTAATGCGCTCCCCCGCTGCCCGTCAACAGGCCACGCCCACGCTGGGGCCCCGCCCCCGCCCCTTTAATCCCGTCCCACTGGCGCTCCACGTGGGTGCCGCGGACCCCCGCTTATCACCGACGCTCGCTTCGCTCTGTCCTGCCCCCCCGCAATTTCACCTGTTGAGCAAGAAGCTTTCACAGAAAGGGGGAGAGAGAGAGAGAGACAGACAGAGAGAGAGAGATAAAGAGACCTTTATTGAATGATACACACTAGGTTGTATAATTTGGGCCTTTGGTAAACCATCTGTTCATCTACTCAGCTGTATATGGCCATATTCATAAATTGCGCACGCACGCGCCGGCATGAATAAGTAATGTGCAAATGGGCACTTTATGGTTTTTAACATGCATAGACGCATGCCTGTTGCGCGCATGATATATGCACAGCACACCGGCTTCCCATCGTTTCTGTAGCACGTATGCTAAATATATACTAAATACCATAGTAAAAATGCTATGCTAAATATATGTATACCGCTAAGTAACTGAAGTGCTAAATGCAGCCTCGGTTGATGTATTTGTCCACCCAAGAGATGACAAAAAGGGTGGTACCAGATTGGGGAGTGGGGGGGTGAAAGAAGAGGAGAAGTAATACAAAAAAAAAATCCTGAGTTTGTCTGTTGTCAGCGCTCCCCCCTCCCTCCCTCCCCCCCCCCAAATAAAAAGCGTAGTGTCACGCGCCGTCCGCGCTCGTCTGCGCGGCCGGCTTGCCGCTCCGCCTTTATTGGATGTGACAGAGGCGGGCTGGGGACTCTTTCTCCCGCCGCCCCGGCGCGCGGCGGCTCGCTGGGGCCCGCGCGGCTCCGCAGCGCCACATTAATTCTAATAAAGCCGGGCTCTCTCCGCGCCGGGGCCCGGCGAGGGGGCCGGGGCGGCGCGGGTATAAATACCGGGCTTAATGAAGGGAGGCGGCGGGCGCAGGTGGCGTGGCAGTGCAGGTGCCACCTCTCAACCCCCGGGCTCCTTCGGAGGGGGCGGGAAGGGGGGGAGGACGGGGGGATGGAGGTGGGGGGGAGGGGGGGGGTGGTGCTGGGGTGGCGCGTGGAGCGGGGAGGCGGGGGCAGCGGCGGAGATTGCATTTTAATTACCAGGTACCCCTTGTCCTCTGGATGGGTCAAAGTCTGTGCATGCGTGTGTGTGTGTGTGTGTGTGTGTGTCTGTGTGTGTGCGTGCCCATGTGTGTGTGCGAGACTGTGTTTGCATATTATGTGTGTGTGTGTGTGTTTATGCGTGTGTGTCTGTCTGTGTGTGTGTCCACGTGTGCATGCATTTCATTCTCATTTACCATTTCTGTCTGCAGATTGTTGTAAGACTTGAACAGAAGCAGGGCTCAGGTCAAGAAGCGGATTGGGGCCGAAGTGCAGAACTGCTTTACTTCATTTCCAGGTTTTATCGTCACACTACTGCAGAATCAGACATATTTACTGCTGAGACTTTCCACCCACTGAATCATCCCTCCCTCCCAGGTCGTTTGCAGGTTTGGTAGGGGGAGGTGGGGCGGGTGGGGGTGGGGGGGGGAGCTGGTAGGTGCAGACATACAGCGTCCCGGCTCACGTGTAGAACCCGCACACGTCCTCCCCTAACCCCCGCCCTCGTGGGCCCCATTCATTAAACATCACTTACACTGACATGAAGGTCCACACCTGGTTGCCCCCCCCCCCCCCCACCCCTGTGCCCACCCCCGACACGCACAGGGAGCAGGGAATCTTCTTCTCTCCCGGTGCGAGTGCTAACGCTAACTCAAAAACCCTGACGTTTTTAACGTTTCTTTCCTGAGAGTTTTGTTTCAAGTCGGTGCCGTGACCTTGAAGGGAGGGGGTGGGGGTGAGGGGGAGGATGCTTTATGGGTTTGACCTGAATGTTCCCCCCCCCCATGTTAGGAGCCCCACTCTGTGAAATGGAGAGTGGGAGTGGGGGAGGAGAGTGGGGATGTAAGCATGCCTCTGTGTGTGTGTGTGTGTGTGTGTGTGCGTGCGTGCGTGTGTGTGTGTGTGCCTGTGTATGAGAGTGTGGGGGTGTGTGTGCGTGCGTGCGTGCGTGTGTGCGTGGTGCGTGTGTGCGTGCGTGCGTGTGTGTGGTGCGTGCGTGCGTGTGTGTGCGTCTCTTTGCATGTGCATGTGCGTGTGTGGAGAGGGGTTGTGTCTGAGAGCTCTGGGCAGGTGAGGATGCGGGCCGCCATTATACAACTCAGGGGACACCCGGCACAGATGTTGGCGCATTGTCTGGAGCTCCTTCGCCCAACAGGGAGAAAACACTCATTAGCTATTGTCTTCCTCGTTCTGCTGATCTCTCTGATAAATGCCTCCAGTCATTCCGACTTCGCATCTTAAAAACGGGCCCCCCCTTCCCCCCAGCCCACCCCATCATCACAGAGAACCCAACACTATGCAGTCGTGGGATGTGTGAAAATATAATAAACACCTCTCCCTTTTTAAGGCTGAACATGGAGATGTATTAGTTGTAATTTGGAGACTATGTAGGCCAGCCTTTTCTGACTCATATCCGCAAGGAAGAAGTTACCCCCCTCTTACCTCCGGCCCTTTTCGCTACGTTTGCCGATAAACGCGTTTAAAAAACGCGGAAAGCACCACCATCACCACAACAAAAACAGGGGAAAAAAATTAAGAATTAAAATACAACTAGCACGTAACACCAAAGAATAAAGCTATTCTGCTCTTCTACATTCATATTTGGCACACTGTCCTCATTAGCATGGAAAACTATTCTAAAGGACAACCACTTTAAACAATGTGCAAGTTTATGTATTAATGTACGATTAATTCTTGCTTTGAGCACAAATTTTTAGTTTTTTAGCTTGGCGCCAGCTTGGGTTGCAGGCGGGGGACCGGTGGAGGTGTTGTTGGGCTGTAGAATGAACGGGTTGTTAGTAGCGGAGTAGAGTAGCAGTCGCGGGGGTTGTTGTTGTCGGCGGTTCTGTAGAGTCGGAGAGAGTGAGGCCACGCGGCTGGCCTCGCGTCCTTCAGCGCTAATGGACTCTGACACGGTGATCACCAGAGAGAAGCCCCGCAGAGCCGCGCCTGCCAGGGGCGGTAGCAGGAGGAGGAGCCACGAGCCTCAAAGCCTCCTCCCGCCGACCTGCGGTACGTGAGCAGCAACATTGAGGGGGGGGTGGCAGGTTCTTCACAGTAGCGATCTTAAGCCGAACTGCAAAGTGATATATTTTGTATATAACGCGTATTATGTGTTGCAACTAAGATATTTGCTGAATAAAAATGTTTTTTATCTGCATACTTAATCTTAGCAATTGGTTTTGTTAATCAACTGTTATGAACTGTTGCTATGTTTGTGTTTCCTTTTATTTCAGGATTTCTAAGTCGACAATTTGAATATTTTTGCATAGTGATTTAATGAGGCAAATGCACGACTGTCAACCAATCAGAATTGCGTATTTATCGAAGCCATGGTATACATACATACATATCACATATATATAATGAGATATGCATGCTATGCGACCATTTTAATGCATATCTGCATATGAGCTTAGAGAACGTGACGGACACAAGTGAAGGTTAATGTTGACCACCTTCCTTCAGGCAAGGGAATGTGCCCTGCATTTCAGGAGCAGGTGCTTACCCCAGAACCTGAAGGCTTTTGGTAGCAACCTTAACCATGTGCACGTACAACATGGCACAGGGGGATAGCACATGAGCAAGATAGAGACAATGCATAAGGGAGACAGAAAGAGAGCGTGCAAGAAAGTGACCACCCAAAAAGAAGTGGGGCACAAAATGTCATTGTTATGATACGTCTTGTTCTTGCTCTTCTCCCTTAAATATACTTATTAACCAAATATTTTTATATGTTCATGTTATTAGGGGGCCAAGCACTGAATGTTATTCATATTTTTATTCAATGTGTTTTGATACTTGGGCAATATTTACTGGTTTGTGTTTCGTGCCAATTAAGCACTTTGAACCAAGGGAGGGAAAGAGAGAGAGTGTGAGATCACAGAGGAAGCGAAGAGACCCTGCCCCCTCTCGCTCTTCCTCGCCCTCGGAAAAGGCCGCAGCATTATTTATCATGCTCCCCCCCCCCGCCCCGCTCCCCCTCCCCCTCCCCCTCTTTCCCCACCTCCCCCACCACCCCCACCACCCTCACCCACCCTCCTGTTTCCCCAGCCAGGCCTGAACACATTGTGGAGCCCGAGGGCAGTGCTGTGGACAACCTGCGCTCCGTTCGGATGGCTGAGCAGGGAGCGGGCGGGCGAGACTGGCACTCCCCACCAAACAGGTGTATGATTGGGAGGCAGGAGCTGTGAAGGGTGAATTTCGTGCACCAGGCGATGCTGCTTCTGGAGGCGAACAGCGGGGCTTGGACCCGTCCCAGGAAACATTTACGACGCGTTCCGGTCTTCCTCTGTTCGCGGGACGGGCCGACGGGCCACCCAATCCCGCGAAGCCTCGGCATAAACAGGGACGGATTTCAGATGAATATGCGTTTCTGGTACTTCTCCCCTTTGCTGCCTTTGGTGTATTTTGCTTATTTTTTCACCTTTTAAAAAATGTACATTTTGATAGATGCTCTTCAATGGCTGAGACGTGTCACATCACCAACCACAGAATAATGATTGTGTGGTGATTTTAAAATAACGATTCTGAATGTGGGATAACGTTTAGAATGGCTCAATGAGAAACACAATCAGCGTCTGCTTGCAAATACCACGTCTCATCAGGAAAAATACGAGACATATTCACTTCATATACTCTGATGAGAAAGCATCTGATTGTGGCTTACCAATGTTTGCTAGGACTTCCTGGTCTTTGTTTGGTATTTTTGGAGAGGGCCCTGTTTCTCAGCCACGCGCTCGCCCAGACGGCCTTCGCGTATTACGGATGAGCGTCTCGCCGAGGTGAGAACTTATCGAAAAACGTGCCCCGCAACAGAAGAGGTGGCCTCTTTAATAATGCGGTGTAACAAGCGCCAAACTCTCCACACTTTGGAATAAAGAAATGACAGAGTCCCTCCGGAGCCACTAAGGCATCGGGCATAAATCTCCACCAAGCCGGTTCCTGAAGGCTGGACCTTGAGGTTAAGATAAGAGACCATGGTAGTGGTTATTAAGTGAAAGTTTCCAATCGATAGCCAGACAGGCGTAATCAGGGAGGCTTTAATTGCACTGGGGACGACATCTATTCAGGTTATTGCAGCAGCTGTCTACAAGGAGAGTTCATTTCCGTTCCTCTAGCCACCCTCCTCCCCCCCACCCCCACCCCACCCAATACTCCTGGCTGACGGTAGAATGGCAAAAAATGGACCGGGATGACTAGCGCCTTTGCCGCTGCATTGACGACCGCGCGCGGTTCTGATGGCGAGAATCCTTGCTCCCTCTTTCCCAGCAATTCCCCGACAGACGCGCCGCCGATCGGTTTTGAACGAGACCGCAAAACAGACCTGCAAACCTGCAAGAAGAAAAAAAACCCAATCAACGGTGTGCTTATCCTCCGTAAAGACATCCCCTTATAGCGTACTGTACTGAGCAGGTCTCTGCTGTGCTCTGTCACGCGTGTCATTTCCAGGTATGTTCTCGCTGTAAGCCTGTACCCACAGTTTAGCTGCAGGGTGGTGTGTGATGCCTGATTCCACCACTGTTTTAAATGCGCTTCAGTTATACAAACAGTAAGCTTGTACAAATAATGTATAGCACCAGCATTGTGTAGGCACATTGATTATTGAGATTATATTTTTTAAAAATCATCAAAAATCTATTATAAAAAGGCAGAAGACCAAACTAGGCCTGAATGAGAACAAGAATACCTGATACCCTCGTAGGCTCTGGAAATCTTTGATAATGCTTCCTTTCACTCCCGAGTTGTAGATATTTACAAGTTAAATACATGGTACAAAATGGCAGGTTATTGGGTAATTATGGCAGGTTAAAAAGGTAAATACAAATAATCTAAAACTGAAATACTCAGAAATGCCTCCTCTATTACCCATCGATTCAAGTGAGTACCTTGTACTTATCAAAAGTTTAGGTTCCATATGATCTTTATTTTAATTGTGTACTTGATAGGATATATAACAATACTTTCTTGGAATCACCTCCTCTATTACTCATGTGGCAGTGTACTGTAGGCTGCTATGGTACTTCCCATGATTTACCACATTTACAGATACAATTACAACATACTTCTCATATCCCTAATTAGTTAGTAATTAAGTAAGTCAACTGAAACAGGACTGCAAAAGGAAGCAACATTTCTTCCTGTGGTTTTACTGCTTTTAGTACAAATTTGTTTGGCAGTTTAACAGATTAAGTCACTTCTGCCTGGCCCCTAGAACACATAAGCATGCATACACACTCACATATGTACACATTCACTTACACAATCACACGTGCATGCACTCACATATACATGCATACACATTCACAATCACACATGCACACACACTCACATATACACACATCCACAATCATATGCACATGCACTCACATACACTTACATACACATGCACTATCACATGTGCACGCAATCACATATCTATGCATATACCTGCTCTATCACACATACACACCACACACACTCACACATAGATTCACAATCAGACACGCACACACAGTCACATATATGTATACATACACAATCGCGCATGCACACGCAGTACTCACATATGCATTCATACGCATACATAAATAATCAAACAGACATATATAAACATAAGCTCATGCACATATACACATAATAAGACTACACACATAATGCGACACACCGTAAGACATTCTAATGATTCCATCATATAATCATGTGAACTAAACTGAAAACCTTGTAAAAAAAAAATAAAAACCTGACTAGGTGGTCTAAACTTTGATTTGTTTTACAGTAGGTGTCACCATCCACAAATACGGTGATTACAAATTAGCACAGCAAAAAAGTACAGGAATAACCCTTCTCTGGTCATTAAGAAAGAGTATTCTTTTTTTCCCTTTTTCCATCCCTCTGTTCTCTTTCCCCTTGTCTATTGACCCCAAAAACAGCTCTGGTAAGAAGCCTTCTCCGTGTACGTCGTACATAATTCATGTGGAAGATTTGACTCTTCTCTCCCCAAGGACAAGTTTTTTTTTTTTTTAAATCATACCACATCTGCAAGTCTGCCTTTTATACCCTATTATACAGTTTTGGGGACTGAAGTACTGTGGACAAAGTAATACTGTTTGACCCTGAATATACTCTGACTACTGATAGACCTCAAATGGCTATTTACAAATAAAAATGAAATGATGTTTCTTTATAGGTCATTACACAACCTGTAATAGTTCATACCTTAACAGTTCATGTCCAAAGGAAGAGGAAGTGGAATTTTCTCTGTTTTTAAACCATCTGTTTGTGTCCAGAATGTTTCGGCGAAAGAACTGATCCATGGGCAGTTGATTTACAAGGTTTATCAATCAAAAAACAGAAAATACAGTGCAGTCTGTAAGTCTGTGGCACTGTACTCCAGCACATAGGATTTGATATGAAACAATGAGTATGAGGTTAAAGTGAAAACTGTCTGCTTTAATTTAAGGATATTTATATCCATATCTAGTGATCCATAAAGGAGTCACAGGCTTGTATACATAGTCCCCCATTTCAAAATTGAAAAACGAACATAATATTTAACAAAGATTAGTAGTCACTGACACATCCATGCCTGCCTCCTGAAAACTCTTGTTTTTTTATTTCTCAGTCTCAGAATGGCTTCCTTGACTTTCACTGGTACAGCTCTGATCCTCATGTTGACAAATGCCAATAACAGACTCCAAACACAATCAGAAGCCTAGAATCAAGACTATGGTGAATACTCTCTTATACCTGCACCAAGGAAGCCATTTAACACATCCGACTAATCAGAAACACCTGTGAAGTCATTTGTCCCAAGCATTATGGTGCCCTGAAATGGGGGACTATATAAGGTGCTGTATTTAAAATGTATATATATATATGTATATATATATATATATATATATATATATATATATATATATATATATATATATATATATATATATATATATATATATAAACTAATCCATCCCTTGAGTCCCATTTCTTTACTCCCATTTCTCCAGAATGTAAAGGATCTTCCTATATAGACAGCCAATCCCCATGGGAAAAACATCTATTTTATACAAGGCATGATGTACCAATTGAACACATACGAAGTATCTCACCATAGTAATGCATTAATGGGTATCTCTGAAGTGAAAGTAAAACATTCTGTGCCAGTGTGAAAAGGGGGCCATTACTGGAAATGGTTCATGGTGCGCTGCCAGCATGCCATTTCCCCCTGGGCCAAGCGAGCGTCACACCCTGGAATTATGGGTAATCCCGGCCCGTTCGCACACTCTCTCTCTGCGTGAGTCTGGAGGGAGCTCCCGCATCACAGAATCCCTTAATAAACTGCTGTGCGCTCACCCCCTCCTCCTCCAGGGACCCCGAACCGCTCAAAATTAGCCCAGAGTCTGGTGAGCTATCATTACGTCAAAATGCAATTTCCCGCTGCGCCCGTTCAAACTGTTCTCCGGGTTCCGTGTGCGGCGTCGGTTTGTCTGGCCGGTTCTGGACGTGATTCTGGGCCCCGGGTTGGTTGGCAAGGCCCGGACACCGTCCCTCAGTGACAAACGGTACGATGAGCTTGATATTATATGCTCCAAAAATGGACCGTTCACCAACAGACAAATCACCATTACTACTGTTACCTTTTTCATTAAATAATACTGACAAACAAATAGCATAAGAATACACTGACATGAAAATAAAAAATAAGATAAATAAACATCAGACATCAGCATTGTAATATAATAATAAATCAATATATTCTTATTTGCATGCTATACGATTAAATATTAGATAATATGTATATTATTAGCATACTAAATATACTTTTCAGTGGCCATTATAACTTTTTGCGAGTTTTTCAGTGACAGGATTGATTTGTGGAGAGGTAACTTGGAACTTCCTCGTACAACCCCAGTAACCCCCTCCCCCTCACACAAAACCCCCCAAACCCTTTGTTTCCTGCTCTCCACGCGCTTCCCTGATTACAAAAATCCGCGGGCACCTCACGGACCGGCAATTCAGTGCCGCGGGATGACGGTGATGTGAATGGATGTCTGGTGCCACGTCACATCCAGTAGATGTCACTAAATTGGAACATATGTTACTTAAACTATAACATCGCGGTAATTCCGCCTTTAAGACGGCTCATAAAGCCAGGATTTATTAGGCCCAAATCTGAGGTGATGATAACGCAGATAATTTTTAATGGAAGGTTAATGTGAGAATCCGAAGATAAAAGCGAGCCTTTTGGCCTTGAATCCACTGGGCCGGACGGGCGGCGACTGCGCTAAAACCGCCGCCGTTTTTATGCACCGCGGGGTGTTCCCTCTTTCATTACGCTTTATAGCTGAAGGCATAAAAATATACGGAATATTTTCATGGCTAATAAAACCTCGGAGCTTAAACAAAATGGTGGGGATGTGCAGCTGGAATGCAGGGAAGATTGCCTGGCTAGGCGCGGATCCCTCCGAAACTGAAGCCACGCTCCCTCTTCGTCTCCCTCTCTGATCTCTCTGCAGTCCTGCACGTGCTCAGAAAGGCCTTCTTAAGCACCGCCCCTGGAGACATCACTAAGATAGGCCGCATCATGGGAAAAAGCCTCTATTCATGCACGCTTATATTTCCCTTTTTTATTGCAAATTCAGCCTCCTGCTGAACTGCCAGATTTGGACAATGTGTCATATGGGTGTGTAATCTATACACAGAGAGTGTGTTTATAAAAAAAAAAATTGCAGACAAAATAAGATTCAAACCCCTATCAAACTAGTTGTGACCTCCTTAATCCTCCTTGTCATCGGCAGAGAACAGCAGTTAATCAAGTGGCTCTTTCTTTTGTTTACCGTATTGAATTTTGTTTGCAGTATGCAGTCTGGAAACCACAGGCTGGTTTGAGCATTTCTTGTAGGGTAGAGTGAGCAGTTCTGATTGGACGGGTTCTGAATTGAACTCAGTCGCAGTAAAGAGAACATGTGCGAAGACAAAATGCTCATACACAACAGTACTAGAAAATGTGATAAACAACTGTAGTAGAACACGTGTAAAAGTACTGATACATAGCAGTACCAGAACATGTGTAAATGCTGATATGCAACTTAATGGGCTAAGTCTACACTGAAACTTGGCCACCAAATTTGTTTGTTTTAATTAAAAATTTGTATTATTTTTCTATCTTTAATGAATTAAAATTAAAAAATGCTGATGCTTATTATTTAACTCTTTGCAAATGTTTATTTCAAAATGGCTGTAAAACATGCGCAAATGGCATGAAGATTGCTGCGAAGTAAAGAGAGCTTGTAACCAGAAGGATGTGAGTTTGTTTCCTATTTTGGCTTTGCAACTAACATGTAATTCTTTACTATTATTGACAGTTACATAAACCTGAACATCTTCATACACTGTACCTCACTGTCTTTGATGTCAGTGGCTAATTGATGTTTGCCACTCTCTCTGTCTTTCTCTGTCCATTCTGTGTCATGTTGTATCTGTTTGCCTTGCTGTTCCGTAATGCCCTCTGGAGAACTCGGTGACAGTTCTTTTGTTAAGACTGCAGTATCAAGTAAAAGCTAAGTGACTGGATAACATATATCAGGCATGAAAACTATTAATGCACTGAATGTGTGGCAAATGGCTGCCAGCGAATCATAACCCCGTCCGGGCCCGTCTTCTTCACTTCAGGCCACCTCTCACACACGGGGGGGACAGCAGTATACCCTTTTCACTCACCTTCAGCACGGTCACGTTGCCCGTCGAAATACAGAGGCTCACAGTCACACTTGCTGAAATACGTGATCTTGAACATTGCACAACCAAGGTAAAGGGGAAGGTATAAGGGAGAACACAGGGCCCAGGAAGAGGGCAACAGGGACCACGGAGCCCGCTGTGGGGAGGGTTCGGTAATGGCGCGTGGTAGGCCGGGGGCGGGGGCCGTGGGGCTGGGGGGGGGCGGTGCAGGTGGCCGAGGAGCCTGCACGCGGGGAGGGCCTGGCGCGGGGAGGGCCTGGCGAATCTCCTCCAGGTGGGGAAGCATCCCGGACCCCCGATCCCTTTTTAATAAAGTTCCAACTCCCCCGTTCGCGACCGGTGCTGGGAAACGCCGCGGAATCAATCATCGGGGTACTTAGCCTCTCGCGTGACACCCGTGGGGGCGAGGGCCGACCTGAAAATGACGAAGAAGAAGAAGAAGAAGATAAAAAAGAGAAGACTAGACGTTTTTTAATAGGTGAGCAGAAAGAAGAAAAAAATAAAGAAAAAAAAAACCTTGTGTTTAGGATGGCAAGAAGGAGCCGGGCTGGAGAGTCGCCTGTGAAGGTCGGTAAACGAGGTCGCGGTGCAGGAAGCGGCGTTGCCGCGGAGCCAACCTTCAGCCGGTCGTCGGCGCTTGCCTCCGGACTCGCCGTGGTGAGCGCGGAGTGAGCACGTGCTAATTAAGGTGGCGGGAAAGTGCGAGAGACGCCGCGGCGCAACACTCCCGAGACGGAGGGGAGTTAGCGCGCACCGCACCCTACCCCCCCCCCACCCGCACTCCTCACCTCACCCTCCCCAACAACGACACACAGGCACACAGGTACCGCCCGCACGTAGTTCTGGACTTCCAATCGCACGTTTCTCATTAAGCCCTTTCCCTTTCCCTTTTTCGAAAGAATCCCCCAGCCCCCCTTCCGTTTCTATGTGAAAACCTGGGGTATGTGAGGGTATGGACCCTCTCATAACAGTGCGGGGAAACGCTGAAGATCAGCATTTATCTCGGCTGTTCAATAAAGCTTTTCCGAAGTCCTTACTCAGATCGGCACCTCTAGGGACCCTCATTTTTAATGGTTGAAGTTGGGAGTGAAGCCAGGCTATTGATTAAGAAACAATCTCAGACCTCAACAAAAGGAAGTCTGGCTTTTGATAACAAGGCAAAGCGTGTATTTTCCTGCGGGCAAATTAATCACTGACTGTAGTTTCTTAGGGGTATGCTCTTCCCGACGTCACCTTAATATTCTGACTTCAGATGAATTAGTGGTCAGAACACAAGAAGCCTCAGCATTTTATCATAATACGTTAATTAAACATCATTACAATACACTAATCATTAACATAAATTCCCTATACAGAAATTGTCTAATAATTAAAAAACCTTTAAAGCGTTTGATAAATTAGCCTCTGGTGGTGCTAATGTCCAATCTATTTTAAAAAGACTCATTGAAAAAAGAGAAGGGGAAAAAAAAGGAGCAGTCAGTGAAATTCCTAATTGAAGGCTAATTAGTATGTTAATGTATTCATGCGGCGCGGTGGCTGATTGAGACGAGAACGCGGGGCTGATTTGGGACGTGATGTTAGGAACACGCTGACGAGCAGCGGTGTGTTTGGTTTATGTCTTGCGTGTTTTGTGCGGGTCCCTCTCCTGCACTGACAGCCCAGCCCCACACTTTCATCCGGCCGGCCACTCGAAAAACCAAACACTTTCAAATTCAGTCACCATCCCCGCTATCTCAATGTTGAATATATTAATGAATACTTATGTAAATCAACTGGGAGACTCAATAAGTCGGCGGAAGCTAACGTATGTAAATGTTTTCCATTCCCCGATGGACGCTGTTATATCCCGGAGTTTAGCAAGTTGGCTATAATCAATTACGCCCCTGAAGTGGTTACTCACACTTTTTATTTATTTATCTATTTATTTTTTTTAATCCCTTCTTTTAAAGAAGGGAACAGGTTCTGCAGCACTGAACCTAAGAAACATGCATCTTTGGAAATAAAAATTAATACGAAGACAATATGTCAAAAGGGGTGGGGGGGAAATGGCTTCCACTAATGGATTTTCAACAGAAAACAGCTTTTACGCAATCAATCTTTTCACAGAAAGCTCAATTATTAAAGTAATTGTTCATCACAAGCTCTACATGAATTTACCTATTAGACATAATAAAAGTAAACATCTTTTTCCTCCACCCTCCCCCCAGCCCTCGTGTAACGCTCTCTGTTAACACCTTCATGGCTGGACTGCTGCATACGCCCACACGCACACGCAACTGTAAATATGCACACATACACACACACACACACACACACACACACACACACACTGAATTTTTTAAATAAAGAATCTCCCTTCACACAATCTTGTATCATTACACAACCTCAGAGAAACAGCTTTTTGGCTTTTTTTGGCATCCTCAGCTGCCAAGGGAGCATTGCTGCATGCTTAAATAAAAACGATAGTTTCATTTGCAAAATGAACAGTCACAAAAGCAGTGATTTCAGTCAGTTCTGCACCTTTCCCATGAGCAGCTCTCAATTAGTATCACCTTAAACAAGAGGAGTGTGAAGAGGAAGAATAAATAAAAAAACAACAACAATGGAGTCAGAAGCTACTATGTCAGGAGCTAGTTAAGTCCCACATTAGACAGAGTCATATATGAGTGTTATTCATTTAATTATTTATTTTATTTGATCAATTCTTCTCATTCCAATCCTTCTTAAATGCCCTCTCACCCCCAAAGAAAGAGATGTAAATGAAGCAAGTACCTCCAACAAGCCTCTGTCTTCCTTCTACTGGTTGTTTTCATTTATAGATTTATAGATTTTATTTGCATATTGTAGTATTTTAGGTGCACACCAGTGTGTGTGTATCTCTTGTAAGGCTGCAGGATGACAGCAGTTCCAGAGGTAACCTTTCGTTTAACCGTGGGCGGAGCCGCTCTCGCCAGATGTTTCTCCTTGGAAGAAAAGGCAGAAACAGCTGTCTGATCAACACATGTCAGAACAGCTACGGCACACATATCCCCCTGCATCATTCTTGTTTATCCATGCAGAGTACATTTCAGTATAGATTATTAACCGTTTATGCATCGCGTCTATGGCACACGCCTCCGAACGTATTTAGCTTTGATTGATATTAACAAAAATGGCGCGGTCGCACTAAATAAAAATAGAGGGGTCTGCTTTTAAGGATGTGGGTCTGCGTTAAATGCAGCACCACCTGTATCCCACGTTCCCCCTCGCGGTGAGAGATCTCAGACCCTGTCCGCGGCGTTAGGCTAATAGCTGCTAGACTAATGCAGAGTAGCTCATCTTCTCAAGAGTTGGGTCAGTTTCTATAGCAACCCCTACAAATGGGGGTGGGGTGGGGGGATGAGATAAGGGCCAGAGCTGAGGCCTCAGGGGGGTTGTTAAGCATCTGTCTCTTCCACACACACACCCCCCCCACCCCCCACCACCCCACACGCACGTACACACACTTCTTCCTCATCTTGGGCGGCGCTGCCAAAGCAGCAACAGTTAAACAACAAAGGCTGCACCCCCGTGCCCCCGCCGCCCCCACCCCCCATCCCCCCCAACACCCCACCTCACGGGCCCAACCCTCTGCACACCTTTCTGACCCGCTAAACCAAACACTGCTCTCAGCCGCGCGCTGCTGGATACCGGGTTGCCGTTCCACTGCTTCCCTGCTTCACGGTCAGCATACATATTTTAACACGTTAGGATGCCTTTTTTTGGGTGAACGTTTTTATAGTGAATTTCTAGGATGCTCACCTGGCTGAAGAGACCCACGGCAGTCACACCTGGGGTTTAAATTATTACACGTGGGTTTGGCACGGTCCCAGGTGCCACATTAAAGATCCAAGTCAAGGAGGTGTGGCGGGGGCCTTCCCGCCTTCCAGACTGGAAGTGTCTCGATTAAATAAACAAAAGCAATCTCTGAGTCTGTGAATAACACGAGGCAAATGTAAGATTGCCAGTGGTGCGCCTCGCGTCTATAGCCATGGCCCTATCCAGCCACCAAGCTCCCCCCCAGCAACCAATCTTGCAGTAGTAGGCCCCTTTTGCCCTTTTTAGATTCATTATTTCTTACTATTTTCACATTATTTGTGGGAATCTGTCCCCAGTTTGTGAGTGTACTCCACACTGCTGACCACACGGTACTACAGGTGCGCTAACGCCAATTTCAGAAGAGTTGCCTATCCCAATGACAACAACCGTTAGCTTTCTGCTGCCTGGTACATTGTTGTGAGGGACTAATAATGCAACTGGAGCCAACATGGCAGACCTAATTCCACCATACCCCTGGCAGGTTGAAGTCACCTGTGTCTCACTGCTAGGTAGTCCCAGTCACAGTCTAATTGCATGGCCCAGGCTCAAACTTACAGTGTCCTGTAGCTTGTGTTTATGGGGAGCTTCTTTAGGGACCAAACTATTCAGGCGCTGTAACCCCCTTTTAGACGCTGATGGGTTTGGTTTTAAAAGCCTGGGTTTGGTACCAGTGCATGGGTACACGATACATCAGTGAGTATTTTTTTTTTATTGTTCAGCTCCCTAGGACACTTGATGTGAAGACCACAATATAAAAAAAAAAAATCAAATTAATTGACCAAATTGATTGATTGTGTGAGCTGACTGTACTCTCTCTCAGGCTAAGCCGAGGCTCACGTAGGGTTAGCTTTAACAGGAATTGGACAGGAACCCCCAGAGTGCGATATGAAGGGAAGAGATGGAGAGAGAGAGACAGAGAGAGAGAGAGAGAGAGAGAGAGAGCTGTCGGAGGCGAAGCTGATTAGGCGTCTGCAGGTAGCACATCGAGCGCATCACGGCTCACTGGGCCCCAATGCAGCCGCACTTTTCAATATGTTCCGATCAAGATGTTACCATTACCGCTACAGGAGAGAGCTCAAAAGGAGGGGAGATACCACCCCCCAGCCTCCCCTCTGCCGCGGAGCCGCAAGCTTATTCTAATAACGCAATGAGGTGCGACAAATGGATTATTGAAAATATAAAGAATATAAAGAATACGAGCAGGGGATGAAAAAAAAAAAATACACAATTTGAAATGATGGCGATAACCACTTCACACTTGCCATTCTCCGTCGGTGTCTTATAGACCTGCGGAGAGAGAAGTAGTCTTTCATTAACTCTGACAAGGGTTTTTATGTAGCTCCTCATTAGGGTAAGAATAGCTTCATTACAAAGAGAGTTTTTTTCTCCGTTACTGACAGAACGACCTCGTTAATGTCAATGGGGTGTTGCATCGAGTCCTCTTTAACAATTTCCCTCTCAATTCGCTTTATTTTTGAGCTCGTGAAATAGGCTTTTATAAAAGTTCAGTTGTCCTAGGGGTGATTTTATATTTTCTCGCATAAATGCCTTTCCCAAATTTGTATGTTTATGTTCCGTTTGGACTGATAGTACGACAGTAAATGTGAGACAATCAGCTTGCGCATAAAGTAAGCACACAGTTTAAATGCAGTGCGTATTTTCATTTCTGTGAATGAAAAATAAATTATACTATCGCTGTTTTTCTGGAGTTTCTCTGAGTGACTACTGAATCAATATCATACTTTGCAATTGCCCTATTCCAGAACACTATGTTTGCATGAATGATTCTGTAGCCTGCTTGATTGCAACTGTTATATCTAATTGAATTGGTTGTTCAGTACCTGTTCTCCGTTCAATTTATAGCACCTGAATTCTATCTACAAGGTGGGAAAGAAAAGCTGCAATACACTGATGAAGACCAAGCAAGTAAAATGCATGATTTGTCTTTACCTCAATATTAAATATATTAAGTAAAAACACTACATTTTGCAAACAAGCTTGTAAACTACTATAGTGTTTTTAAGTGCAGACTTCTTTTGCGATCCCCAAATGCAGTAGGCATACAATTCTAGTGTTCTTAAAACTATTTGGATCCTATCAAAATGTTTCTCATAAGCAGCATATATCTCAGATATTTTTAATATTATGACTGTTTTGCCCACAGTGGTGTTGGAAAAAAAATCTTTTGAGAGGGATGGGGCAAGGGTGGATGGAAACTTTGCATCTGACATTAATTGATAATCTCCTATTCAATCTCTCAAACTATTCACTGAATTCACCTGCTGTAGCCATTTTATATATTTCTCAGCAGCCATGACAGGTCAACAATAAGGTCCATGCCATCCAGCAAAAGTTAACCTGAACCCCAAGAGAGAGGAATAAGGGTGAAAAGAGTGGTCCGAAGAGCTACCACGAGTGGTCTAGCGTAGTAGTTAATGACATCATCCAACAAAGTTTAAAGTTACAACACGGTAATAAAGTTGGCAGCCTTCTCTTCCTTTTTTTCCAGAGAGAGCGAGCAAGAAAAATCACATTAATGAAGTTGCGATTGGCGGAGGGTCTTGGGAAATGGAGGCACTTATTGCTCTGATTCTATGACAGGAGGTCAGCTCTTTGTCTCTGCTGTGAAGGTTCGTTTTGTAGGGTAGGGACCAGGATGAGGGGGTACAGTGGGGAAATCATGTGGGACAAGGTAGCATACAGACCCAGAAGAAAAGAAAATGAAGTATTCTGATATATACACAAAAAGGACACACACACACATGTTGTGTATATACATATATACAGTTAAATGCAAAATTAGGCATTAGTCATCAAATGCAAAATATGAAATAAAAAAAAATATATATATATGTGTGTGTGTATGTGTGTGTCCTCTGTCTGTTTTTATTTCATATCTCTTAGCCTGGTAATGGCTTTCTTGACTTTCATTGGCACAACTCTGGTGTTTATGCAAATAAACGCCATTAACAGACACCAAAGGCAATCAAAAGCCAAAAATCAAGACTAGATGCTGAAAGCTTTTTTGTACTTACACTAAAGAAGAACTTGAACACACCTGACTAATCAGAAACACCTGTGAAGCCATTTTTCCCAAAAATGATGGTGCCCTGAAATGGGGCGCTATATATATATATATATAAAAAAGTGCTGGTATTTCTACATGGTGTAACTAAACTGTATTAAAATATCCTTTAACAGAAGCTGAGGATCTGCACTTTAACCACATATGAATTGTTTGATTACAGAGCCAAATCAAGAAAAAATATTCTAAACATTATATGTGCATACACCCACACACACAAATAAAACAGCTGTATCCAACAACAACAGAGCACAAAAGAAAATGATTAATTTGAGTTGCTGTACACAAAATTTCCTGATGACATATCCCCTTTAAGAAAACAAGGGGAGATTGAGCTACATTTTTTTAATGTAACAAAAGGGCTGTTGTCTACACTCTGGCTAGAATGCCATCATTACATTTAGTGGCAGGCTGCAAAGTCTGTGTTGTGTTACAAATGATTGCCACTATATCACATAGTTTTGCAGTCTGCATTAAAGAGTGATATAGGTCTCTAAAGGAACTTTTTACAAGTCACATCCCTGCACCAATAGGCAAAGTAGTAATAGTTTGACTTCAGTAAAACGATTCAAATGAGTGAAAATCTGATAGAAGCATGGCTCCACCCATTATGGGGTTTCAAAAATCTTCTCTGCAATCTCTTGAATTCAAAATGCCAGCATCAATACAGGTTCAGTCAACTGTGGGCAATAACCAGAACCTTTCCTTAGCAACCAGCTTTTCATCACAGGCTATTAGCTCTTCTTGGTCAGGGTAGTGGCGGGGTGGGGTGGGGGGGGTATAGAGCCTATCCCAGGATCCTGTGGATGAGCGGCAGGGATACATCCTGTACAGATCGTCAACCCGTTGCAGGGCCCACATACCATTCACTCAGGCACTCATACCTATGGGTAATTTAGAGTCTCCAATTAGCCTACTGCGTACCTCTGTGGGTCTGTGGGATGAAACTGGAATACCCGGTGAACACCCACACAGACATTGGGAGCACATGCAAACTCCACACAGAAAAGTTCTTGATTGGGATTTGTACCTTCTTACTGTGAGGTGACAGTTCACTGCACCACTGTGCCACCCTGAGAATTATCATATAAAACAATTATTTTATGTGCCAGTCTTGGTGGACAGGTGGTGTTTCAAAACTTTGATGGAGGTCTGTATATAGAGACCACCATCAAAGCTTTTTCATTGAACAAAATTGTCTGTGTTGAGTGCAAATGAGCTTTTTTTTAAAAAAAAAATTGCTGTATGATTTTAATTGAGGTAATTGAATGAATATTGCATAGCTAGCTGAACAACTAGCTAGGTAGTTCAGTTAGGTAGCCAGCAGGTTAGCCTGATCAGGAACATATTTATTCATTTTAAAATCCTGCTTTTTTCTCCTTTTGATTTTGGTCTATGGTTGGATTTTACTGGCCAATAAGATTACAGTGTGCCATTCCAAGAAAAAAGGCCTGTTTCTTGACATTGAGTCATATAATCTGAGGTCTGCAACAGAGACAGTTTACCTCCAATCTCTTTCCTCTTATTTTAAACCATGAAGTAATCACAGCTTTCATCTGTACGCTTCATGACAATTACTCAGTGTATTCCTACTACCCTATATTTTCCTTTGTAATACATAAGTCTTTCAAACGAAAAGCAAACTACTGCATTAAAATTGCCCATAGCCAATGAGTAACCAGCAATCAAAATGTCTGTCGCTGCTTATTATCAATGAAAATTGTAGGTGAGACCTGAGAACATTTTTCTTTTTTTTCTCTTAAGACATCTCCATCTGTAATTCAGATTTTCTTGGTTGATGGACAAAAGCACCGCAGGTCTGCCGTCCAACCAAAACACGCGCACCCCGCGGCTCGCAAGGTGAGCGGCCGGTGATAATTACACACACTGTAAAACCTGAAAGGGAGAAAGCGGTGGAGGGTCCACGCTGAGCCTGCTGACGATTACAGGAGAAGGCTGCCACGCTCCACTCCACATCCTCTGCATCAAAGGGTAATGCAGGCCTGTATGGTGTGTTTTAATACACCGACCCCCACCCCCAACCCCCACCTCCTCCCCCCGCTTCTATTTAAGCCCTTCCCTGTTGACTCCAAGGCTACGGCGCACCTCCTCGCCCCGCACCTCCCTGCAGCAGGAGGCCGGGGAGCAGGGCCGTCTTGTTTCAGACGCAGATGATAAATAAATCAAAGTGCACTAAGCACTGCTTCCACATGGCAATCGCCCCCTTCATAGCGTCTGCACCTCATCAATCACGCCATTGTCTGCTTGAAAGGCGAGCCTTGTAAATGTCATATCCACTCAAACCCAAGGAGAGGCGAATCAGAACAAGGCACGTGGAGGTTTTTTTTTTTTTTTAATTGGATAGTGTAATTAAAGTAAAAAACCCCGCTAGACTGCCTTTTGACAGGACGGATGAAGACCCCTTTTAATAGGGCTATGAAACGTATTTGTTAAAAGGATGAGGCAATAGGCGGTGTATGATTGGGCACCCTTATGAGTCACGTCTTTCGCTTGTGTTTAAACCCGCAAAAAAAACAGAAGAAAAAACACAGGAAAAGGAAGACAAGGAACAAAATTGCGGATGGCCGACCAGATTTAGTTCGCAAATTTACAGACAATAAGCAGAAATTTTACGGCCTGAAGGAAATTCTTACATCATCTGAAATTAATAATAATTACAAAATGGTCATTGTGATGATAAAGAAGTACTCTGTTGAAACCTATATGGCCGAGTCCAGCACAACTGTATGAACACGTGTGTTTTGCCCCCTCCTTCAAAACATCCATCTTGGGAGTAAACGATTAAGAGGGAGTATGCTTGTTGCTGATTAAAGTAACAGCCCGACGAGGTTGCGGTATAATATTGATTACGAACCTACGCGAGAGACGGCGGTTGCATTTCGTGACCACATGTGCATTCAATTTAATTTCAATAACGCCGTCCTCCCTCCCCCCCCCCCCCCCACAACCAACTGACTTCTGCTGCTGTGACAGCCAAACCCCGTTTGAGGGTCATGTTTCATTGTAATCGCTTATTCCGCTAGTGACCCCCCACCCCTACCCCCACCCACACCCCCTACCCCAAAACACCCTGTTTTCAGATCTGCATTTAAAAATGTTCCGTTTTTGGGTAACGTGCATCCGTGAATGCCTGGCCTGGGCGAGGGGGAGGGGTCATCCCGGGAGGCGATGGGAAGAGCCCTAAGTGCGGTCCGCGGGGGACGGGGGGATGCAGATAAATCACGGACCCGCACCGATGTCCGTCATAAAAGCACCGCAGTCCTGGCACTCAGGTTTATAGAGCCTGTGAGTGTTATTGCAATCTTTTGATAGCTCTGGTTAATTTATCTGATTATAGAGTGCCTGAGAGAAATGTTCTCAAATCAAAAATAACGTGTAAGGAGGTGGGGGGGGGGGGGGGGTGGATAAATAAGTAAATAAATTAATTAAATTAAATTTAAAAGGCACCTACTAACAAAGAATGCATGTGGACTCAAGAGCTAAGAATAGTTTACAGGTTTTTAGAGGTCTTAAATGTTTAATCTCTCCGTTTTTAAGACTCCCTGTAATCGTCCATGCAGGTGCATTCCCATGGAAACGGCCCGAGAGTCCCTCGGTTGAGCGCAGACCTCTCTCTTTTTTTTTGGCTTTGTTTTTTATCGAAACTTTTCCCACCGATGCGAAACGCGGAATAAAAAAAAAACAAAACGAGCAACGCGCCGGTCCGAAAAAGGGAGTTTCGGTCGACGGGGAAGCCTTCGCCGAGGCCGGAGGCGAGTGAATGAACAAAAACGTCAGCTAGCCCTTTTTTTCCGCTTTTTAAAATGAAACTGCGCGTAGGGCTCCCCCGGCCGCTCTCTCCCGCTCCCCGTCCGCAGGCGCCCCCCGAATCGCGCTGGAAATCTATTCCGGAGCGGCGGCCCTTCAATTCGACGGGAAGAGAGTGACTGCCGTAGCGGCATCAATCAAGCGCCGGGCCGCGGCGGCGGCGGCGGCGGCGGCAGCAGCTCTCCACACAGAAGTGGAGGACCAGGGGTTGCAGGTTAAAGCAGGCAATATAAAAAAAAAGCAAAAAAAAAAAAAAAAGAAAGAAAGAAAGAAAGGAAAGGCGAAGGAGTCAGGCGGTGTGGCTGAGCCGTGATATCTCCTCAGTGGAAGTGCTAGAAAGGTACCCCCTCCCGTATTAGGCCTGCCTTCATTAATCTTCATGCCATCTTCTTAAACTAGTCATGTAGAACCGCTCGATAGAAAACCGTATAATGGGGAAGGCCCACTGCCAATTACTAGGTTAACATAGTGTTCAGCCCCAGTGCAACAAAGGAATGAGATCTAGGAGGAGATCTGGGTTGCAGGGAGCAATGCATACTATTAAAAAAGAGGAGAGGGGGAGTGAGAGAACGAGAGAGGAGAGAGAGAGAGAGAGAAAGAGTGAGAAAGGGAGGGAGGGAGGGAGGGCGAGAAAAGGCAAAGTAACATGAATATGTTTTGATCTGTAAACCTAGATGAATCTGAACTCCTGGTTTCCTACATTTTTATCTGCTCGAAGCTCTTGCTCTTACCATCTCTAATTAAAAGCTGGGAAAAAAATGCTGTGATCACAGCATCAAATTATGTGGAACTGATCTTTAAAAAAAATCACCCTTACTGAAATACAAGCCCAAGTATAATATTCAAATTCTTCTGCAAAATTGAGGAAGCCACAGAATGAGGTTAAGAGCATCTCAAGCACACCGCACCCCATTTCCTCCTCCAAAGACCCCCATCCCCCTACCATAGGCATTTGTCTATCTACTCACCCTGAACAACTTCTACATCTTTTGACTCCTCCACCCTCTCTCCTACACAGACCATTTTCATATCCAGGGCCTACTTTCTCGGTATTAATATTTTTATTGTTTACTATAAACAACCTCCTCACTCCCTCAAAGGCAATGAACACAAATTTCCTCTCATGCTAAATGTGTGTGAAGTGAATGTGCTCCCTTGCCTTTCCCTTCCTGCATCGTCCTCATTCGCTCAAGTTCTGTGGTGGGGCTTCGTAAACCTAGAAAGAGGTGGAGCCATCTTGTGTTATTGTATTTGGCAAAGGAAAAAATGCTTTGTGAGTCCTTAGTATCGGTCCGTGACAGACAGCATGTAGTGGCTCAGTTTTTTTGTGTCACTTCCGTCTTTATTCACTAAACTGCCAGCCGATTGGGCAAAAAGGTAGCGTATAGTGGCGTGTCTGGGAAACACTGCTGATGTTGTGTCAAGGACGCCAGCGTGTGCTTGCAGTATCTGCTGTTTGAATTCTCACTGGTGTTTCTCGAACAAGCCCCAGCTGCCTTGATACTAGTCTTGTTGGTTTAGCTACATATAAATACACCCATTTTTCCCCCCCATTTTAAATGAACAAATCTCACAAGAATATAAGTGACTCGGGAAAAGACTTTTTAAGGATATTCCCATAGCTCTCTGGTTGCATGATTACATTATCTTTCTAACACATTCTTTGTGCTTTCGTAGTTCTTTCTTAGAAAAATTCCTTTACGATATAAAAATTTGAAAACAAACCTTCAAAAATAGGAAAAGCGCTGATTGCTACATCAGATGAAGCAAAGGGAAAAAACCGAGATAGGGCCAACCCTTTTAAAGCGATGCGATCAAGGGATAAAATGTAATAAAGAGCCCAAACCGTTCTGAAAAATGTTGTTTTGTTGCAGCGTAATGAATCTGGAATCATCTATATAGAGGCTAGTAGTTTTCTTGTCATTCTGGTGCTCTCTTTGTCCTCCAATTTGTGTCTTTTTTATTCTTCATTTGACTTGGGGGGGGGTGGGGTGGGGTGGGGGGGGGAACTTTGCTGTGCAATCCACTTGCCGTGCCTACTGTCAGAACCAGCGCAGTGGTAATGTGCAGTTATTTAATTCCATGTGATTAAAATAGGGCTGGCTCAGATTGGGGAGTGCCTGCGGGCTACGGTTTTATTTAGAGGACCGAGATTAAACTCAAGTGAAATGGAAATGTCACACCGTCACCGAGGACGCTCGGGGAGCCGGGCGAAGGATAATATTATTGTGATGCGAAGTGATGATTCCGCCCGTCCGCCCTCATTACCCGGCGCGCCGCCGTAATTCCAGGCCCGGGCCGCCGCGCGTTTGCCCGCCGAGCAACGCCCTCTGCCCCGCTCTCGCCGAGAATCTCCAGCGCACGGAATCATATTACAATCATAATAATAATAATAATAATAATACCCATATGAATTTCTAGAATTTATCAAATATATGTAATTATACCGGGCTAATATAATCACGGCAAACAGGAAAATACACATGCACACATTGGGAGAAAGCCTTGACATGTAGGCTTCTAATGCCAGCGAGTCCACCTGCCCGGAAGAGCAGGTGCTGCACTTGTGTAACTGTTCTTTGTGCGTTTTATCCCTGTTTGTGCGCATTTGTCCGTACACCGGACGCGCGCTAGCGATTTAGCGCTTTTGTTGTTATCCGTTTTGATCGACGCCACCGCGTTCAGGTCAAAATGACGTTCTCGGAACAGGCCTCAATAGACGGTGAAAATGCGCGGATTTCATTTTTAATTGATTAAAAAACGTTCCTACTAAACAAACAAACAAACAAACCAACAAATAAATAAAGAAAGGAAATGAAAGGAAGGTCTGAAGTCGTTCTGTGTTCGCGCCACGGCGAGCATGCCCAGATAAGGTAGACTTTTGTCTGCCGAGATAAGGTGCAGAAAGCAAACATATTACAGTGCTCCCAGAATTCCATATCTGCGGCTCCCATTCCAGAGCCCTAATATTTCATTCATTCATGCTCTCCGAACCCCCCCCCCCCCACCTCCCCCCCCCTCCAGAAACATCTGCTTCATACATACATCACTGCACTGATAAAAATCACACAGAGAATTGGTAATACAGCGTGAATAGGAGACTGTAACGCTGATTAAATAACTGGTGCGGCACGCTAAAATTGAGGCGACGTGAGGGGGGGGGTGGGGGTGGTGGGGGTCTTATCGGGGGGTTTACTGCGGATGGCGAGGAGGTGATTTTAGGTTAAAAGTGATTGGTGTGCAAACCCGGGTTGCTCTGAGTGGCCTGGGATGGGAAGCTCCATTCCTCCCTTCCCTCCCCCTCCCCCTACCTGTCTTTCTTGCACATGTATTCGCTTTTTTGCTTTGTGTAAAATACATATTGTCCAAAAAAAAAAAGGTAGACCCATTTCATTGATAAATAATATCCATTCCAGGCTTTTTGAAGTGATGAGCAGTTTTTTTTTTTTTTTTTTTCGATTTCAGTCCCTTAAAATGGAATGGGAAGCCATGAAACACCATGATCCGTGTGATAAGGGAAAGAACAAATAAATAGAAAAAAATGTAAACGATATATTTGGGTAGTTAACGCTGCTGAATTAACAGCTCGTTGCAGCAGAGCCCTCCCTTTAACCCCCCCCCCCCCCCTGCCCCCCAGGCCCGACTCCCCCCCCCCCACCCCCCGTCCTGTCCCGTCTACACACAGGACATAAATAAGGGAGATACTCACTCGGGCTCCTCTCCTCCACAAGGTCGCCGGCTCGGAGAAGGTCAGGATCGATTGAAATGGGTTTCTGTCGGATCCAGAATTTGGTGCTGGCCTTCTGATTAGTGGCCGGGTCTATAGCTACCTTCTCTCCTGAGATACCTGTGCAGGGCAGTGAATGCAGGGGAGATGTTGAGAGAGAGAGAGGGAGACAGAGAGACAGAGAGAAAAAGCGAGAGAGAGAGAGAGAGAGAGAGAGACCCAGGTGATTTTGGGGTGACCCATATGACATAATGCATTCCTCTATGATTGTGGAAAAAACACACATCACCCAAAATTTAAAAAGCCTTTTAAACCCTGTGTGCTGTTCACATTTTCCACTATAAAATCTTCTCACATATTCATCTCACAGTCAAAGGCAGGGGGGCTGGATTTAACGCTGGCGGTAGGAGGTGGGGGGGTGGGGGGGCGTGGGGGGTGGTGGGGGGAGGATTGGGGCCAGCCATTACCTTTAGTGGGATCACTTGTGATTAGCGAGAGATTTAAGCGTGCGTTGGGGTGTCAATGAATTACGAACGCCAGAACAGGGAGGGTTCAACATCTCGTGACAGGTCGCGCGGATGTATGGTGCCATCCATCTCTGATGAAATATGCAACGGGAGCGAAATTTATATGGGGCTGGGGCCACGCCTGGCCCGGGCCATTAGGAGAGAGCAGACATTTATAGCACGTCTCCCCGCCGGGCCCCCGGGCGACCGCCTAGGGGACTGGGGACGGTGACAGAAAGTTTAAAATCCTTTTTTCCGGGGGGGGGGGGGGGAGGCCGCGCCGGGCTCGGAGAGATGGAGCCGTGTCGGGTACCCGAAACGAGAGGTCAACGCGTGGCCTGTCCGTAATTACCCGAACGCGTGACAAAAGGAGCGTATAAATACCGCGGGATCCACGCGCGCGTCTCCTTCGCTCCGCGGAAGGCTTTATTTCTCTATCGCTTCGACGCGTACAACGGCTGCCTGATACAGCTCATAACAAGCAACTTCAATGATGTATATATTTTAATGATATATACAATGATATTCACAAGACACATTACATGCTTTATGCTTGCTATTGCAGTCCACCTCTTCCCTATAGACATAGTATTAAAAGCTAAAAAAGAGGAAATGTAATAATAGCTGTCCATACTGCCCATAACAAGCCAGTTTCAGTGATGTATATATTTTAATAATGCGCAGATAATTTTCAACGGACACTTCATATTTTCCCTGTTTCCCATCAGCCATCTCTCCATTTTAGACAGACTGCTAAAAGCAAAACATAACAATAATAGAAATAGCTGCCTAATTCTGCCCATAGCAAGCGGCTCCAATGATGTATACATTGTAATAATGCTGAAATCATTTTTAATAGATGCCATATATGCTCCCTTTCCGCTACTGACATACCACAAAAAGCAAAAAAAAAAATTAAAAAAAAGGGGGGAAGTTGTATTACGGTGAAGAAGCGGATAGAAAAGCAGATCAGGCTCCTTCAGAAATGGTTTTCACTCCATCTTGAGGGAGGGGGAGGCGGGGATGGGGGGGGGGGGGGGTCGGTTGTTTAAGTACTCTACTGTCAAACCCCAAACAGAGAAATGGAGCTCGTCGTGGAGATAAAGCAGAGAGCACTTGCTTGCTTCCATATCCACCCGCATCCTTCACCTTTAACCAAATTGAATGAATTAAAATAGGAAGCATGTATCAACGTGTAAAGCTAACCTTGTTTCCCCCGCCCTCATCCCCCCACCACCCCCCCCCCCCACCCTCTTCAGCGAGGCCCACTTAGGACAATGCGGGCTCTGACAATCTGCATTCCACCAAGTTTGAGAGCAGTCAAGGGGAGCCAGGCCCTTCAAACATTAGTCTTAGCTTAGGAATATTAAATTCTACTCAAGGAAGAGCGTCCAGACACTGCTGTACCTCTTATTAAATAACGGCAGATAATTCCAGAGAATGTCTGCAGACCGCCTTTAAAGAATTACAAGTACAAATGGATCACCTCCATCTCCCTCCCTCCTTCCCCCTTGCTGACAGTTTTATTCAAAAAAAGCATTATGTTTATACATTATGTATACAGCGCGCAATGCTATATGAGCACCATCATTTCTTGCAGTGCAGTGCGCATTGTGGAGAGACCGTGCAGGCGCACACACTGGAGCCGGGTCTTCTGCAGATCATCCGTGCGGATGTATGGCGGTGTGCCCTGTAGAGAAACCACACCGGTGTACAGCAGTGCTTTGTTTGCTTTGTAGAGAAAAAACTGGAGGGACAGAGGCAGAGCAGTGCACCCCGTCCTAAACCCACGCGGGTACGGAGTTACGTGCCCGTTAGACGAATGGCACGGCCGAACAGAGGTCTGCCCTGAAGGGGCGGCGTGATGCGTCGCGCTCTGCGGAGAGAAACCCCGCGGCTGTACGGCGGCGTGCCTTCGAAGAAAAACCGCGCGGGCGCGCATCGACGCCGCGTGACCGTAAAGAAACGCCACGGCCGTTGAGCGACGGGCTCTGCGGAGGAACCGCGTGAGCGCAGGGTTGTGAGACGCGTACGCAGAGTCCCCTCGCAGAAGACCGCCACAGAAATGGGTTGCTTAATCAATTTGGCATGGATCACAGTAATGACCCCGGCTTTATCATTAATGGAGATTTGTGGCCGTGATCCGTCATTAATTCAGCCTCGCTATGCGCGGCCCATTGTGGCATTTGGGAAGAGCTCTGATTGCGGCGGGTATGGGGTGCAGTTAGGAGCCAGCATCTGCACAGGCCTTCAGGGCTTATATAAAAAAAAAAGGAAAAGAGAAACACTTTCATTAGCCAGCATCTACTACCACAGAAGAAGAGTGGTCTCCTGTAACGACTGTCACGCATGTATCTGGGCATAGCCTTCTATCATGCGTACACATAAATGTGTATAAATAGCTATACGAAATGAGTATCGTACCTTACTGAACCGGTGTTTTGTAGTTGTCCAATGACCATTATATGCACTTTTGTACGTCGCTTTGGATAAAAGCGTCTGCTAAATAAATATAATGTAATAAATACACGTGTACACACACACACACACACACACATGCACACACATACAGTAGAGAAGAAATGTCTCCTAATTACTAATGTTGAATTACTAATTTATAATTGCAATTTTTTTAACAAGATGCAGCAAAAAATATAGCACTGTAACTTAGAAATTTGTTAGAAGTACAATATTTACAATGAATGCCTGTAGAAAAGAAATTCAAAGCTCTCATAACCCCCCAAAGATGCTGAAGCTCTTTTATCTGTCCTTACATAAATGAGAAGTGAGACTGCAGAGTGTCATGAGCAGGCCCAAGGCTGGATGTGTTCCTCACACTCTCTGTTCTTCGGTGTTTGGAGCTGCCATGACCGCAAGCTGAATCCAATCCTCGCTCGCACTGGACTGGAGGCGCTGTAACTTTACGGAGCTGAACTGTGAAATGTGACTTGAACAACAGGTACCCCCCCCCCCCTTTCCCCACCGAACCCCTATCCTCCACATCCTCCTTTTCTTCTCCTCCACACACCAGCTTTCTCCCCTCCTCTGTTCTCTCCTCTCAAGGCAACGCGCCTTTTTGGTTTTAGGATCGACCGTCCGCCGAAGCAACGTCGACGGTAACCTGAAAAGAAAGACCGAAGAAAGAATAAAAAAGATCACAACAACCACATCGGGCCTGCTCGACTGCAGGGGGTTGCCGTGGCGGTGGTGGTGGGGGTGGGGTTTGTCTTCTCAGGAATTTCATTCTCTGGTCGGGTGGATCGTAGAGGCCAGGGGAGTCGCTCAATACGGTTAATGCACCTTGTTAATTTGATGGGATTTGTCAGGTATCTCCGGCGGAAAATTATAGAAAACCGTTCCAGATGAACACATGATAGTGACATGAATTAAAGCGATAGAACAATAGTAGAATATAAACCAGAAATGACACCCAAAGTGGCTGTTGATTTATTGCCATGGCGAGTTTGGTACTGGGCTTCCATGTATATTAGTGCTACAAATCTGGGTCCATTTACCGAGGAGATGCTCATACATACATCACCGACTCCTGCTCCAAGCCAAGGTCAGTCCTCTTGGCATCAATCTTTCCAGCTGAGGCTACTCCACACAGGAGCACTTTTGTAACTGTCGCGGCTGTAATAGAATCTTTTTTTCCTCCGCTTCATCTTTCTCTTATCATGTGAAATATATATTCAACTTCTATTCTTTCCCTCATTCTACCCCATTCTTTTTTTTTTATCTTTAAAACATTCCTCGAACCTCATTCTTTTTCCACCTCCTGCGGACGCTCCCCTCCTTCGCTCCAAGGATCACGGCGTTTGGGTTTTTTTTATTTTATTTTTAACTCCTTCGTTTCTCTCTCCCTCTGTTGCTCAAGCCTGATCTTTCGTGGCAGATTAACAGTTAGCCGTTAATGCTTTGAGCATTCGCTAAGTAGGCTATCCCTGATTCTACACGCTTTCAAGTGCTAAACATTTCAAGTGCTACCGAAACGACTGGAATCAGAACTCAAAACGAACCGCTACCCGCATCTCGCTATGACGTCTATGGTGCCGGGAATCTGCATCCTGGATCTGTTCCCGCGCGCTGGTAGAGAAGGAGGGGCCCGGACTCGCCGCTCGCGAAGGCAGAACCCGAGTCTAAACACATCATTACCCAAAGTTTACGCTGTTCTGACTGAATTCCCGGAGGGCAGAGAGGGTGCGACAGAATTAAGCTTCCCCGTTTTCCCCGTGGCGGAACCGCATGCCGGATTCGCCGCGCGTTGCAGGGGGAGAAAGGGAACGCGCGCGTCTAATTAGAGCTTACAGCAGCCCCCAGAAGGGCGGAAACCCACCGCTGTACTCCGCGCCGCGTCGACGGAACCGGTTTCTTCAAATGGCCGCCGTCGACGCCGGGTAACCCGAGTAACGCGTTTTGATAATTTTATTGTGTTGAGTTTTTTTTTTAAAGCTCTGCCATCTGAAGCTGACGTTCTAAGGAGGCGTTTCAAGTCGTCTTCAGTACACAAACGCCAAGCTGAGAACATGCGACAAAAATGAAAATAAAGGAGTGAATAAATGCGAGCTATACATAAATGAGTAGCGCCCCACTGTACTGTTTGCGTTGATTTATTATTTATCAGCGCGCTGGTGCTGTGGCGGGTGCGTGGAGGAGCGCGTGAGGGCGCATTGGAAGCGATGACGGCAATGTCAGCCGCGGGCCAGAGGGGCCCCGGGCCCCAGTCCAGTTAAGTGTTCTGACGAGCAACACGGCTTCAGGGACCTCAGCTTTGGGTCCCTTTTTTTCTGTCTGTTTCTGATTTTTTTTTTCCTGTTGGGTTTATTTATTTTTTGTTCCTTTTTTCCTCGTGAGATTTCTCGAACAGACACCGTCCCTCGGAGGATAAGTCTCCAGGTCCACACGTTCAGCCCCTTCTTCTCTCATTCTTTTCCTTCTCTCTACTTCTCTAATCCTTTTTTCACTGTTTTCCTCTCCCCTTTCAGCTTCTACCCTTCTCTCTCCTCCTTAATCTTTGTCTCCTCCTCTCCTCTTTGTTTGGGTGTTTGCCGCCCTGTCATTACCCCTTTGTCCCATCCACTCTCAGGGGAGCCTTTCTGGAGGATTCAGGTGAATGGAACTTAATGAGAAATTTGAATAAAATTGACATGCAAATGTATATCAAATATATCAGATAAGTAAACTATTCTAAATTAAATGTAAAAAGCTGAAAATAATTCAAATCAGGGTCATGCGGTAGCAAACTACACCGCGTAAGGTTCATACTTTCACATGCATTTCAGTTATTTTCCACTCTGAAACCAGGGGGGAATAGCTAGCGGTGCAAATAAAGTACGTAACAGGGCTTGCAAATGGCAACAATAAACAGGAAATAATCCTCAAGCCTCGAACATTGAACACCGGCGTGTGAGGCTGGCACTGTGGTTTCATTACATTAAAAAAGCAGATCATGGCGGGACTGCAAGGCATTAAACGTCGCTCTACATTTCTGCTGTGTCAATATTAGCAAAACTGACTACTCATGCTAAATGTGACACAACGGTACTTTATGCTCAATAAATAATGAAATTAATCTGTTTGCCGAAGCAATTTTTCTCCACGGGACCTTTCGGGGAAGTGGGGGTGCACGGGGGAGGGTACCCAGAAATACTTTAATTGATGAACTTGACCTGCATTTTCCTGATAACAAATTTCATTTGTTCCATAAAAATTATGCTCAAACGACTTTATTTGACAGCATCTTTATCACCGGCAGAGTAAATAAGAGTAATTTATGCTGCTTAATTCTGAGCGTGCGCCATAAATCTGAGCTCAGTCTTATATTACAGAGCGGAAGCGGTGATGAGGTAGTGCTGGGCTAGCACTGCGGCAGGGGCAGTAAAGTAAGTATAGTCTGGGGCTAGCGACGCAGGCTCTGATTGTGCAGGGCTTTTTAACAACTGTGCAGATGGATACAAACCACTCGTGTTAATCATCAGGTGCAATTTTACTTCAGTGAATGCAACACTTTTAGAGGGATATTGGAGAGTAAGCTGAATGTTAGCGTGGACAGGAGGGGAAATGTGCTTTTTTTTTTTTTTTTTACTGCAGCAGGCTTGTTGAATGATTGGGCCCCCTCACCGACAGGCTGAGCGGCTCCCCAACGATGCTGCAGTACTCTGTGTTGCCACTAGATGGCCCCTAGTCATACCTCCCCCTGGACAGAGCCAGTTGCTCTTGCTGCACAGCCAAAGACAGCCAGCAAAATCCAACATAATCAGTTTCATTGTTCCATTTCACTACTTCCTTTACATTTTTTTTTGCGCTGTTGAAATCTCCAAAGTAATGCAAAGCACAAAAGGACTGGGGGTACTCTCAGGTACGCCATCGTACCAACCCTCCTTTGTAAGAGTGACTCCAGGAATGATGAGCGTCATTTGAAAATTTCCCCCAAGTAGTCCGAGGTTTGGCAAGTGGGGGGGGTTAGGGGCGGACCAGGAAGCACGGTGGAATTCGGAGGGAAATGGCGTTGCGCTCGCCCGGCGCGACTGACACAGTTCTGCGCTGTCAGACATGGCGGGCCGTCCCGGGAACGGGGGTCTCGGCTGGACGCGCCAGCCCCGGCTTTAAAGAATTCCTAAAGCTTGGGACTCGACACAGCCCCGTCAACATCATTCATGAACATTTATTCCTTTTTTTTTTTTTTTTGCAAATATGTGTTGCACTAACCCCTCAGAGAATAATACACAATGCCTCTCTGAGTTCTGAGTGAAATGTCTCTCGGACTGCGCGCTCACTAAATGCATAAGGAATGGTCGTGTTCAGGGCAGCGAATGAATTTAACATTTTGCCAACAGGGATGAATGGAACTGCACTGTGCGCTCGGTGAGCTGAGGCTATCGCCGGAAGCCCTCGCAGATCCCACAGCTACCTCACCCTAGCGCACCACGGGGCCAAATCTGCTTTTTATTTTTGACGATCCGGAACAATGAGCGATTGACTGAAAGAGAGACGGCGCTTGATTTGTTTCTCGCCGGCTACCTGTAAACGCCAGAGATGTTAGCTTTTTTTTTCTTAAGCGCCAATAAAACGGACACCTCTCCCGTTAACCCCGCGAATACTTTTTTTCAGCAAGTGCAGCGTTTATGTAGCACGCCGTAATAATAAGCAGCGAGACTTATGACCGGGCCTAAATCACGCTCCTCTTTTTTTTTTTTACAAAGTTCCTCGGTGCACAGTGTAACCCCTCTAACGGAGACGATAAAAATCAAGCTTATTTAATGTCCCAATTATGAAAGTTGGTTTACGGCCTACAAACAAAACAAAAAAAAAGATCACATCAATTAGAGGCTAACGTTTGTTAGCGCGCTTGATAAATAACCGGAAAAACAACACCGCAAATCAACGGTAAAAGCGCACGCTAAGTCATAAACGCCCGCTACTTTTTAACGTCTCTCCCGTATTTTCTGCGAGCGGTGACGTGAGCGAGTTTGTCAAAGTCGGCCCTCTTCCCTCTCATTAACCCTTCACAGCCAGGCAGCGGGCGCGCCTTAACGCGTCGGCCGCCGTGTTCGGTAATCCGAGGAGCGCACGTTTCGGCGTTTTGGCGGGGGTCGGCGGTGCGGGCGGCCGGCCCCGTATCGGAGCCCGGGGCGGCGGATTACGCGGCCCGCCGGCGGCCCTGACAGGGAAGCCCCTTCAGATGGAAGTCCGTCATGGAGACGGATATCGGGCCGGCGGGCGGCGGGCGTGACAGCTGTCAGTCAGGAGCGCAGGCACGGGGAGAGGGGAAGGGAACCCGCTCTCCCTCCCTGACGCGGCGCGCCTGCGTTCCACGCCGGGAGAACCGCCCGGAGGCGAGACGCGTGGAACCGCGCCATCACTCATGACCCAGACTCAAACCTGAGGGCACTCCCAGCAACACTCCTAACCGCCACCTCTTCGGTTCATGCAGAAACATATTTTTCAGTTTTCCATTGACATTTTTTGCGACAACGCACACACACATGCACACACACGCACACTCACAAACACACACTCACACACACATGCACACACACACCCACACGCACACTCACACACACACGCACACACACATTCACTCACAAATACCCACACACACACACACAAACAAAAAAAAAAAACACTTGTCAATGGACAAATTTACTAATTCGAAGTTAAGGTAAACCACATCTCATTTTGACAGAATTAATGCCTGTCCGTTTCAATCGCCACAATCCACATTGGTGTATTTTCAGCATGCTGGGTGACCTGCACCAGATATTTGATAACAGGTACACATGACTGTCACATGACTCAATAAACAGAAAGGCACAATGGACGCATTGCAGCGTTGCCTAAAGTGTGATCCAGCGCCGCCGTCACCTGAAGTGATGAGAGGGTAGAAACGGGCAGAAGCATTAGAAGGCTTCGCCAGGCAATGGCTTGCGTGACCTTAACTCCACTCCCTACCTCCCCTGTACTCCCAATAACGCACCGCCCGCGTTAACGATGATGGAGAAACGCTGCCTTTGCGTTGCCCGCCGTTGCCGTCGCCACCTGCAATCGGCTGCCGCAACAAATCTTAATGCGGGATAATGGCGCCACAAGTTCATATAACGCAGTGCGTTCGGGGAGGAGGAGAGCGCTCTGCGCTCGTGTCCCGGGGTTATTGGAATTAAGATAACATATGCCTTTCCTCCTCCGAGTGGACCCTACGATCGCCTTCGATTTCTGCCTTCAGAAGCCATTAGCCCTTTCCCCTCCGATAGGTGGAGGGCGGAAAAAAGCCGGGAGTGAAAGAGCTGTTCCCGCACTAACGAGGAATGACACGTTTCCAATAAGCATACTGATAATTCTGCCCATTCGTTTTCCAGAAACGCAGTTAACAGGCTTTATTAAACAGAAGGCATTGTATTAATCCCACCGCCATTCTTTATCATTTTCTCCAATTAGGGGCATTATGGAGCACGATGTCCGAATGGGAGGGCAGGGGGGTGGACGGAGGGCCGGGGGGGGTGGCAGGGGAGGAGCCCTGGCCTGGTTCTCCGTCCGGCTCTAAAGGAGGGTGCTGGGGGGCCTCGTCGGGGGCCCGGGTCGTAGGGATCGACCCCGGCCCTCTTCGCGGCGGAGGCCCGTCCTCATCCTCGCCCCCGAACAGCTGTCCTCGTGGTTCACCATTTATCTTCCCCGATCCGCCCTGACCTTTCCGAGCGCTCGCGTCTGACAGCTTTCAGACACGCCGAGTCAAACTTCACTGGGAGCCAGCTATCACACGCACCTCTGTCGGGGCGTGGGGCGGCGCGCTCACGCCCGCCGGCCCCGCCCTCCGCCCGCGGCACCGACGCATAAATCCTGCCGCCGCGAGCCGGCTCGCGAACCCACACCCACCCGCTGGCTCGCTCACTCCCCTCACTCCCCTCGCCAGGAGAAATGGCTGCTGTTACAGAAACGGGTGTCTTCAGCCAAATAGATTCAGACAGTTTCTCAACTTCTGTTCCTCTGGAACTGGAGTGTGCTCAGTTTCAGGGATTGGGGGGGTGGGGGGGTGGGGCACTCTGAAATAAAGGAGTCTGACAGGCGCTGCTCTTTGTCACTGCGCGTTTCCGAAGTGGCAGTTGGATCCCATGTCGTCGGTTGAGCGTTCAGCTTCGACGTCGGGCGGTGCGATAATTTCGCCTCAGAAGGCTTATCTCCTTTTTTTCAGTCTATTTTTCTTCGGCAGGGGGCGGGGGCTGTGGGGAGGGTGCTGGTTCAAAGCTTGGGAGACCCTGTTGTTTAGCCTGAGGCCCGCCAAAGAATAAAGAGAGTGGCGGTGAGGTAACTCATCTGAGGCGACGTCAGATGGCGGCTGGCGCGGGTCGGATTCGGGGAAGAGTGGGGTTCAGACGATGGCGCCCTCAGCGGGCAGCGAGGCGGGAGGCGCTCTGAGCTTTGGTCAGGGAAGCTCGTGACCGATGGGCCTTTTTTTGTTTTTTTGTCCCCTCTTCCCTTTTTCTCTTCCTTTCAGCTTTATCCCGTGCGACACGGCGAAGGTATCTTAGCATCTCTGCACTCCGGTGGGCATGCCTGGCCCAATCCCCTCGCCTGACCGCCTGACCGCTCGCTATCAAGGACGGGCGGCGGCCATTTCGGCTCCGCCCTTCAGACCTGCGGCGCGTGAGCTCTGCTGCTTTGCGCCGGGCCGCGGCGCGGTCCTGTCTGAGCCAGAGACCGCCGCGCGCGGAGGACTAGCGACCGGCTTCCCCTCGTCTGCGAGACGCGCTCCGTCCCGCTCGAGATCGCAGAGTTTGATTTAAACGTGCCGAGAGAACGCGTCGAAATTCCAGATAAAACTCCCTGTACCTCATGTACCCCCCTGTCCGCTATCCGCTATCCCACGCCATCTCACAGCTTCTGTGAGCTCACCGTTCAAATCAAACAAGATTTCCCACAATGCCTTTTTTAACCAACTCCCTACAAACCTTGATAGACTATTCTTTCACATATCAATTTAAAGTTAAAGGGTTATAATATTGAAAAGGGATATATTTGACCCAGGTCTACTAGAGACTTGAGTGGTGCGTAATAATAATCATAATAATAAACTAGAACATAAAAATAATTATGTGAAATCATACATAAAATGTAAATTCACACATATTAATGAACGTGCTTGTTAAATATAGTTAAATAAAACATAAAAAATGTCCGCTCCAAGTGAGGTGACTTCCTGTCTAGAGAATGACTGAGTGATAATTACTGGAAGATGATGGACGGCTGGTGGCTGTCCATCACTGAGCGCTGGGCTGCTGTTCTCAGGGCTTAGCGGCAGAGCTGAGGGCGCAGTCCTCCTCTTTCCCAGCCGCCCTCCTCTTCCTCGGGCTGATGAGGCCGGCTCGGCGCTGATTGCGCTCTCCCGGGGCTGAGAGGGGGGCTCGGCGCTTTGAGTGACAGGTCGCGGTAAACAGGAAGACAGGAGCGAACTTCCAGGAGCAACCTCGCGACCCAGACACTCCCCGCGTAACCCGGGGGTTTGGCTCTCGTCCTGTTTGTTTGTAAATCAGTCCGCCCCACGCCACTGGGAAACCCGAGCCTTGGCTAATGCCTGCCATGCTTATTGGAAACAGGACAGAAACAAGACCACTTCTGAGGAACTGAACTCACCAAGGGATTGCACATTTATCAATGGTAAATAACTCCCCTCAAGTTTTTTTTTTTTTTGGGGGGGGTGGGGGTGCGGGGTGGCAGGGGTCTGGGTTGGCGATAGGCCTTTGAGGAGCTGCAAGAATCTACAGTTATACAATTCAAATAAACATCTTAACAAATTCTTCTTCAGATTTCTTTTTCTGTTTGCAAATACATAGACCTTTACAAACAGCAAACAGCATGTTTGTCTTAAAACAGTTACACAAAAGATACTATGTTTGTATGCTGCTCTCCAAAAGTCATATTTCATTTTGGAAAACCAATGGTTACTTTCAAATTTACCATGGATGTAGCTCGAAGGCTTTGAAGGAGTACAACAGCACGCACGTTCCAACAATGCTGAGATTCAGACCAGCAGCAACATGGGCAATGTGGTTTAGTGGCTACAGAAGTAGTTCAGTTCCAAAGCAGGATTCTGCTGTTGCTGTAACCCTGAGAAACATTCATCTTTCAGTTTCCATGGGTAAATCAAATAATAAAAAAGTAAAAAGGGTCCTGTTTAATGCATAAATAAATGATCCTTTATTACTATTACTTGAATATAAAAATAAAAATAAAAATAAAAATAAAAATAAAAATAAAAATAAAAATAAAAATAAAAATAAAAATAAAAATAAAAATAAAAATAAAAATAAAAATAATCAATAAGACTGAGGAACCTCAGTCATAGGTAAGCCAAAGGTTTTCGGGGGTTGAATTTTGATTTCTCTCACCAGACAGGACCCTTTGGCTCTTCAGTGTGGAATACAGACCCGCCAGCGCCTTCAGTTCAGACAGTCTCTTCAAAGCAATACTGAACTTCTGAAAAGCACTCAGTGGACAGAGTTACACCCATACCCCATTTATGGGACACAGACAGGCTGAAGCAGCTCAAAGGGGAAGAGAAAAAAATACGATCAGTAAGTATACAAATACCAGCGGTCTCATGACCAGCGGCGCAAACATTTGCAAACATCCATCTCGAAAGTCAAACAGTTACAAGTATTCAGGCAAAAGCACTCCAAAAGGAAGAAATTAATATTATTCATGATTATTTGAGAAAATTATACATCTGCTAAATCACTTTCAAGCATGACATTAAATTAAATGCAAGTATTACCCTGATCTAGATATTCAGAGATAAAAATAAATGACTCACAAACTGCCCTTTTTTCCTTTGCACTAATGTCACCCCAGTACTAAATACATTCCATTCCAATGTGTAATGCTTACAATAACCCTTTTAGAGAAAGGGGGAAAAAAATCTAAGTAAATTTAATCATACAGACCAGCACGTTGTTAAGTGGAGTTAAGTTAACTTATAGGCCTGAAAACAGTCATTTAAAACAGGAAAGTCAGGATAAATAATGTTTTGAACTAAAAGAGAGGTTCTTGAGTTAATAACAAAATCTGATTAGTCATGATTGCAGGCACAATTATAAGTTTGATCGTTTTAATTTTCTGTCCAGTGTGTGTGTGCGTGTGCATGCATGTGTTTTTATATATAAATTGTGCGTGTGTGTATATATATATATATATATATCAGTCTCATTTACCTTTCACAAGACATTTTATCATACAAAAGTGTATTCTGTCCTCCCCCCAGGTATGGTATTGATACTCTAAACTGAGCCGATATGGCTGTCACAACAACACCTGTAAAAACCGCAAACGTCAAGCAATCCGAAGACATATCAAAGTTTGACTCCGAAATCACACGTTGGATACGTCTTCAGAGCTACAGGTAATCTCAGCTGACTGGTTCATGACCGCATGACAATTAATCTATCAAAAGGATGGACTCAGACATGCGACCATTAGAAAACGTGTAATATTTAAAAAATGTTGATTAGTGGACCCCGAGAAGCAGTTTATCAAAGTAATACATCACACACAATGTGACATTAATCACATGATGTGCCAGAAGCCTCCTGGTCCCTTCGACAGGGACATAATATATAGCGTCTTGATATGATAACACAATTCCAAAACCTCTTCCGAAATTAATTAAAAAGAGCAACAAACCTGGTGAGAAACAGAACTACTTCTTAATGAGGTCATAAAAATATGGATTGGCTGAAGGTGGTTGGTGGGGGTGGGGGTGAGGGGCGGGGGGGTGTGATAACTGTATAATGCATTCTGGTGTCGCATAATCAAAATGTGCCCTAGTTTATGTTTACGTTTATAAAGTTGGTCTTATAGGTTGAGCTCAGTGATTCCAGTAGGGACCATATGTACTCTGTAAGTCAATTTAGCACTGAGCATTTCACTGTGAACAATTCCACAGAACATCTGGGATTTTAAGGACAGTTGAATTGTTCCTATACCAGTAATTACACATTATGTGCAAATACTCCACGCATGGGTTCAGCAGTATTGTAAGGAACTCAAGAAATCAGCTTCTCTATTTGCTATGGTCACATTTTCTATTTGTTGGTTGTAATGATCCTGCTTGTATAAATGTAGACAGTTACACCAAAAAACAAAGGCTTTGTTTTTTTATAGAAGTACTGTAACAAAAAATAGCAAAACGAACAAAAAAGGTATTGAAATTTTCTAAATGAACAGGGGCACAGAGCAGATATCGAGCGATTTTGAACATCGATTAACGGTTACGCATTTCTTTCCTTTTTCTTTTTTTAAAACCCACTAATCATGTTAATTGATATTTTATTTTCCTTCGCTAACACAGCTCTGATTTAATTAGAGATAATGAGAATTTAATGTGGGGTCAAGAGCAGTGCTGGGTCGTACCTAGTCGGGACACATGAGGAGATGCAGTGTGTTCGCCTCCTGCTCGGCTGGCTTTCGAAGGCTGTGGAATCCCCCAGAGACGTAAGTGGTGCCCCCCCCCCCCATACACCCCCCCTCTCTCAGTGGACCTTCCAAATCCTCTAACAAAGTCATGGTTTCAGCAGGACGTGCTATTCTGTGCCTGAAAACAATCCTTCTTTCTGAATCGCACTTGTTTTTTAAGCACTTAGGTGGCCGTGCCCCCAGCCTCTCCTCAAACAGAAATGCTGTCCAAAACAAACTACTGTCAACCTTTTAGGTGAACACAGCTGAAAAAGCTCCTTTTTTCTTCCCCCCATCCTGTCCACCAGTGCACACAGTCAGGGCATTCAGAACGAAGCCAAAGCTAAAGTGCTATGGCCAGCAGCGTATTGAGACCAACAGGCAACAAAAGGATGGATCCACTGCAATTGCGCTCTTAGCCTTCTCATTCATTTCACCTAATGCCCATTTAGAGTGGAGGTTGCACGTTAAAGCGTCTCACCGCTAATTAGCGAGGAGTCTTTGGCAAGTATACCAATATAAACAATGGCGTATAGCTAAGCGCTGGTGCTTGTTGTGGAGGGTGAGAGAGACACACCAGAGAGACACGCTTTTGGGTTTGTGTCACGCGGTCTTCGGGACAAAGGGCGTGGGGAACACGGGCGCCCTCTCCCACCTGCTCAGCGCACCCTGCCCCGCTCCCTCCTCTCGTGGCACACAAAAAGGGCCCGCTCCAGCAGTCTGCGAACATTCCGGGGCTCCATCCATCTCCAGCTCCGGGTGGGCCAAGGTCACGCCGGCACGCCGTATTTAGGCCTCGGGAACCGGGAGCACCAATTAGATTCTCCGCCTTTTCTCTCGTGCCGAATGGCTTGAGAGAGAGCCCCGCGTCCAGGTGACCTCTCCGGCTCGGAAATACACAGATGTAATCATATCTCACAATGAAATTAAATAAAACTGTACAGTGCATGAGGGGGCAGGGGGAAGGAAAAAACGGAGGAAATTAGTTTAAGTTTCCTTCTCATTCTCTTTGAGATCGGAATGTTGTTCGCCCGTCAATGACGGCCGCACCGTTAGAATGAAATCCAGAGATTTTCCAAAGGTTGACTGAAGCTTCTGCTAGGAATGTATTGCACTTTTAAATGGAGTCTGATGGCTGGGAGGAACTGCTTTTATAACCTCAACCAAAGACATCAAAGTTGCCTTTCATGGGCCTCCCAGTAAACCATGGGTATAAAATTTAGGCCACTGATAATGTTCCTCTTGGTCCAGGAAAAAGAAATCTGTAAAAGCAATCTTTTTTTTTTTTGCAAAGCTGGTCTTGTAACCCAAATCACAGGTTAGATTCCCAGGTAGGGCACTGCCGTTGTACCCTTGAGCAAGGTGTATATCCAGCCGAATAAATAGATTCAATGTAAATGCTTTGTAAATTGTTGTGTAATATACTCTCCCTATTACAATCAGACCATTATCATGCTGTAATACAGTGACAAACAATAGCAAATAGCAGATAAAATAAATTCAAAGTTCTATGCAGCATGCTTCACCTGTAACCAGTCCTACTTTATAACACTGTTATAATACATCCTGAACTGTGGTACGCCATTTCTCCTTCTTCATAAAGTGCGCTGGACTTGTCCTTCCACTGCCTTACTGTAAAACATTAGAAATGTATTCTGTCTCCTACAATTTTATATATATTATTCTATATTACATCTACATTGTTTTCAATTGAAATGAGCAAACATAACAAAATGTAATCGATATAAATGAAATACAAATAAAAACATTATATATACATCAATAGCAGTGTTATCTATCAGCATATATTTTTTCCATGGACAAAATTAATTATTTTATGTTGTTTCAGAAATGTTTAGCTCTGCTCATAAGCAACAGAAAACAAATGAAACCTTTCCAGGGTAAGACCATCCCAAATTCTCATATGAGCTTTCAACATTGACCCTAAATTCAATACATGTACACAGTGAACATGTTTCATATGTTCCAGTTTTCTATTTTCATGGATCAGAGGAAATACAAATACACATTTTACAGAATTATCAGCGACTCCCAGACACAACTCACTGCAGAGATGTGGAGTCCTGGGCTAGACACAGAGGCCTGTTCTTAGATGCTTTGAATGACAGAGCAGACAGTGACCGCACAGAGGCACCAGGGGGGTCTCCGTGATGCTCACACCATGCCAGCACATTTCCCAACAAGCCGGACCTTCACTGAAATGAGTAAGATTGGCAACATTTGAGGATAAACCATTTTATGTGTTGGTTCCTTGAATAATAAGGAGAATGAATGCATGCTCTCTCTCTCTCTCTCTCTCTCTCTCTCTCTCGCTCACAAACACACACACACACGCACACACACACACACTCAAATATATAATAAAGTTGTCACTCTATGTAGGGCAAAGACTTTGGGCAATATTTACCCTTTTGGAAATATTTTCCAAAATGTCAGCAGAGTGTGGCCCTTTATAGGAGGGAAGGAAAATGCCTTTGACCCAAAGGGCACTTCCTATAGCGAGGATAACATGTTCTTAATCTGGGTAAAAGTCCAGAAAACCAACTGGGGAGCTGGGTGGGGAAAGCACTGATGCAGTCTAATTAAGAAACTCTGAGACGCAAGAATCCCTCTATATTTCCCTCTCTCTCTCTCTCTCTCTCTCTCTCTCTCTCTCCCTCTCTCTCTGTCTCAGTGACTCTGTCGTTTCTTTCCTGATGAAATGTGGAGCCAGTGAGCGAAAAGAGCGCGACTAACTCGCACACTCAAAAATGACCTTTAGGTTCTGGAGTTTGGGCCGTGCCGAGAAAATCTGTCCTCCCCCCTCCAAACTCCCTCTGGGGGGATTTCCTGTTCAAGATTGTGTGCCAGAAAGTCTGAGGTCAAATCTAGTGGTCACAATCACATTAAAGCACATGCTGAATACACATGCAATAAGCTTCAAACACCTATGGAGCAATCAGTCAGTCTTCTACAGTACCTACGTTTTTTGCTGGAGGACAGGAAGTGATGTCATTATGTCATGTTTGACTTCTTTGCAGTCGCTGTCTTTCAGCGCTATTCAAGAGAGCTTCCTACTGATTCACAATACCAATGAGCAACAATGACCCACAGCACTCAAATGCAGTCATATGTCACAGCATTTACCGCCTCAACTGAATATTAGATGTCAGCCATTTTTATTGATTGTTGAATGTCAGAATGCTATGAACCAGTGTTTAAAGTTACAATTACTGATGCCCGAATCTGAAACATAGACATATTCAGTGCTGTATTTTTCATACTATGACAGTTTTTTTCTACTTTTTCTTTTTTTCTGTTTTTAAAAAAATATAAGAATGACATGGTTGAAAATAATTTTTTTTAATGATTACCTAAAGTGACATTCAATTCTTACAATCTGTAAAAACAAGACCGACGATACTAAAACATATTCTATTGAGAAAATAAATAAACACAAAATTGGCAGTGACACCTAATGCCGGTATCAAATTATATTTACTCGTCTACTGATGGACAGCAAGGGAAGGGCAGCAGACACGGGCTGCAAAGGCTCATGGGTGCTCGGAGGGGTGGGCAGTCCCAGCTGTGTCTCCTTGATAAGTTTGCATTTCAAAAGACCTTGGTCCAATCCATTAGGGGAGCTAGGAAAACAAGATGTTCCCTTCCAGTTGGGCTAATTAGGGCCTTTTGAAGGAACAGTCCATATTCTTTAAATTGCTGTGGGGATCCAGATGTGTAACTAGGCTAATGACTGACTGGCTAACAAAGAAAAATGGGATCCCAGTCTTGAGCCGCAACGTAAAGTCACCTTCCGCTGGCTGCCGTTCGCCGACTGTCATTGTCCGCGCCGTTCCTGGTGATCTGGTTTGGTGAATATGCTTTTTTTCTGTGTGTGTGTGTGTGTGTGTGTGCTGTGTGTGTGTGTTTGGGTTGGGGCTGTCAGTTCCCGAGAGGAACGTGTAAGCACTTTCTAAAAGTACAAGGTCAGAGAGCTGTTTGTGTTTTTGTGTAAAATAAATACACATATAAATAAAACCATGTGATAAATTGAGCTGAAAAATCATTCATAATGCCGACTTACATCCAGCTGGAGAATATTTACATTTGCCAACTGAACATATTTAAAGTAACATAATTGCCTCAATGCTCTATTTTAGATTTCCACTAAACCACTTCAGTTAACACTACGAGCATACTTCTAGATTATAAAGGGTCAGAAGAGTGTATTACCTCTCTTATAGAAAGAAACAGTTTTTATGTTAAAGGTGATTTTGAGATGCATGATCTCATAGCTGTGCATGGGTCAATGCCCTGTCTGAATTCTTGCCTCATATTTCACAAAGATCCTTTTTACATTTATAAGTTGTGTAAAAAAAATGAAATCTATAGCACCTGTCCAAATAATATCAAAGCCAGGAGATTTAAACACTGCATGCCTAGCAATTCCTGTAGTTTATATGGAACACCTAAATACAGAGCAATGCTGTATATAAAAAAATGAATTCAACACATTTCTGATACAGAAAATATATTTTATTCAATGACTTTATACTTTTTATATATACAATGTCATGAAAAGGTATTTGCCCCCTTCCTGATTTCCTGTATTATTGCATATCTGTCAAATATTGTGTGACAGATCTTTAAACAAAATATTTGACAAAAGACGACTGTGTAAACACAAAACACGTTTTTAAAATTATTATTTAATTTATTTAATGAAAAAAAAGATCAAACACCCATATCACCCATGTAAAAAAGTAATTGCCCCCTTAGTTACTCAATCAACCAATTAACCAAATTTAATTGATAATTAGATTCAGCTGATTGAACACAGCCAGGCTTGATTGCTGCCAGCCCTGTTGAATCTAAACAACACTCACATTGAACCTTACCATCAGAGTGAAATAGTCACCACAAAGTTTCTACAAGCACACCATGCCACAATCAAAGGAAATTTCTGAAGCGATGAGAAAAAAGTTGTTGAAATATATCAGTCTGCAAAGAGTGACAAAGCCATTTCTAATGTTCTGCGACTTCACTAAACCACTGTGAGAGCCCTAATCTCCAAACGGAGAACACTCGGAACAGTGGTAAATCTTCTTAGGAGTGGCCAGCCTGCCAAAATTTCTCCAAGGGTACAGCAACAACTCATCCAGGAAGTCACAACTTTGATTGGCTGGTGCAAGTCAGGCTTCAAAGTGAAATTACCAGACTAAACCCAAAGGCTCAATGTGAAAAGGAAAAATTGAATGAGAATACAGCATCAAACAGAAAACATGGAGACATCAAATGACACAAGGGTGCAGATTACATTAAGAATGACTAAATTAAAGGTTCATGAGTTTTCACTTTCCAATGTGGTTGTTTGTTAAATCATGTTTTGGGTTTTCACGATTTGATGTAGTTGTTTGTCAATTACTGTTTTTCACTATTCGTGTGGTCTTTTGTTAATTGACATATTGACACGGATATAACTATCGGGATAGTTAGTAGAATGGCTGAAAAAGAAAATAATCAGAGTTTTGAATGGCCAAGTCAAAGTCCAAAGACCTCAACCTCACTGAGATGATATTATAACTGTGTATTTACAAATTTTGTCAAACATCAAAGAGCTTAAGCAGTTTCAGAGTAGGCCAGAATTCCTTCAATACGAAGTAAGAGACTAGTAAATTTAAACAGAAATGTATTACTTCAGGTGATTGCTGCCACCAAAATACAAGCTATGAAATCATGGGGTGCACTCACTTTTTCACAGAAGGCTTCTGCACGTTGACTTGTTTTCTAAGTCAATTATGACAGACTAAAATATGTTGTGTTCTTTGTAATGTTGTTAGATTTATCTATTGTCAAGTCTTGTTGAGGGATGGATGAGGGTTAGTTCTAATATGTAAAATTATAGAATAGAAAAAGGATGTACCTTTTCACATCACTATGTGTGTTATTTTGTTACACTGTCAGACAAATTGTACATGCAGAGATACAATAGCTTGTCACAGGTATGCCCATTGTACAGTACCCTTTACCCTTTTAGATTCGTATTCTATGGAACAAATGTGACCCAATGACTGAATATTAACAGAAATGGTCCCTTAGAGGAGAAAAATGGACTCCTAACATATCCCTCTTCCTGACAGTATAATTCATGTGCTAAGCTATTATCTATTGATGCGGTCATTTGTTAATGCATGGGTTTTGCGTTTTTTATACTTCTTTCTCCTGCCAATTTTGACATCTCAAATGGTTTCGTCCCCCAATCAATAATTCTCTGAATTGGACATTTAGCTACATGTGCCATTGGACAACATCTGATCAAAGTTGCCAGATGATCGTGGCTAGTTGACCGTTAACACATTATGATTGCCACTGCAGTTCACCACTTCCAGCTAAAAAAAATAGCTGTACAACTTCCTCTGACATCCAGCTCTGACACGGTCTGCAACATCGTTGTAGGTGATAGCAGAAAAATCTTTAGCTACAAGTTATCTATAAAGCTTCTTCTTGAGGTGTTGTTGGAGAACTTGATACAAAAGCGATACAGTATCCTGAATGTCCTGAAACTTTTTTTTTCCATTTCCCAAGCCAAAGACAAACTTGGAAATGTGTGTGTGTTGTGGATAAAACTTTGTGGATGATCACACTAGCAGCTTAATACCAATACCATAATCTAGACACTCATGCATTGCTTATTAATAAAATCAGATAACATATATAGTCTTTTACCTCGATAGCCGGGTGATTGTATCAAATCAAGTTAATTTGTCAAATGCACAGTTAACACGGTGAGCAGCAGTGATATCAAAATGAGGCCATGTTACAAGAAAGAAACAATATTGGCAATCTTACCTCACACAAAATAGACAAGCTCTATTCCAAAACAATGCTGCCCAATGTTCATGCAACATGGCCCTGTGTTTTTTCATCCTCACCATCTGTGGTCATTCAGAGTTTTTGTCATATCAAGGCGCAGAATAACAAGAAATACCTCATGGAAGAAGACATCATTTAAATTAAATTAATGTTAACAGCTGATGAAAACTTACGCTCCTTAAAGGATGTGCTTGAGCTTGAACGTTAATGTTACAAGTTCTTGTATATTTGCAACTTAAAATAAATACAGATTGTTAAATAGATACTGTACGCAGATAGATAAATAGATTAGATAGAATATTTCATTATCCCAATGGGGACATTCTTCTAGAAACATATAACATTCACATTTACAAACGTATTCCAAGAAACATGCAATCGTTTATAATTTAGAAAATTTAAAAATCTGTATTTATAAATTAATGCAGATTTAAAAATTACAAATATTTAGGCCTATTAAATAAATATTGAATTCTACAAACACATCCAGACATATGTTTGCACCATTAATGTACTGTATGTTTGTGGGTCAGATAAAGTTTAGTACAAATAAGTACAATAGTACAATTAATTTTACGAAGTAAAATAATAAAACATATTTTTTGTGAACACAGTTTTCTTAACAAAATAACAATAATAATAATAATAATAATAATAATAATAATAATAATAATAATAATGCATTTTATTCATGATGTGGTTTTCATACACCCAAAGCACTGGATGCTAAAAATTGTTTCAAACATCTAGTATAGCCATTTACAAAATGTTTAAGTGTAACGGAACTGAATTGCAAACTATTTCCATTATAAATTATTTCCATTTGACACTTTCATGTGATACAGAGACATAAGGAAACATTTAGGAAACACTGGGCAGCACTGCTTTGGAATAGAGCTTTTTTCATTTGTGTGAGCTAAGAGAGCCAGTATTGTTTGTTGTAATTTGGTCTCATTTTTTACTTCAGTGCTTTTAACAGCAGTCTTTTAGATTTTAAGTTTTAATGAATGGCTTATAGACAGTGCTTTTTATGCGTGAGTAACTTGGCATTTTTGTACGTGTACGTACAAAATGTTTTAATATTATTTTATTACTTGAATTGTTGTTTGAAATACCTTTCGTTCGTACTTACAAACCTAGATTAATTTATTGATTGAATTCTTCATTAATTGGTTATTTGTTATCATAATCTCCTTTAAGGCTCACACATATAGGTTGTCAGTGTATTAATCATACATTGGATAGATTCTGCGCTGTCCCAATTTCATCATCATAAACATTCACAAGAACTGTTTGTGAATGCCAATTTGTTTTCCATACTCCAGTATAAATGAAGGCATGAGCATGTATTGGAAAGCACTGTTTTGACATGTCAAGTGAGCCTGGGTATGCAAATGTCTCTGCTTTTTCAGCTTTGTCAATGCTAATGATCATTTTTCCCACTTGGTTCCCTTTCACAGAAATTTTTGAAGTGTTGGTGACAAATAAAAGCCTTAAAGAACACAAACAAGGACAAGGATGAAAGACGGCGTGACCTTTGACCTGTGACCCCAGGGGGGTCAGTGAAATGAATGGGGGGTAATACAGCAGTGTGGCTGAGAGGGGAAGGCAGGTCTGTGTGTGTGTGTGGATGGGTCCTGGGGCGAGGGGTGAGAAGCCTGGGCCTGGAGAGATGGGCGTCTCCACGCAGAGGCACCTGTCTCCACTGAAGAGGAGAGCAGCTGACACAGGCACCTCAGGAGACACCCCCTTCCCCATCAAACAGCTGAGGAGAAGAGGCAGCGCCTGTCAGGTGTCCTCTGCTGCAACACACACACACACACAGCAGCCTTCACACACAGTGCACACACACACACACACAACACACAACACAGCACAAACCATACACATAAACACACACACACACACACATGCATGCACATACACACACACACACACACACACACACACACACATACACACAAACACACGCACACAAAACCATACACACATAAACACACACACACACACACACACACGCACACACGTACACACGCGCACATGTACACACACACATGCACACAGACACACACACCTCTCTTCTCTCTCAGGCTCCTTGTCTCATTCACAGTTCCCTCATTGTTCTAGGTCCAATGATCACCTTATCCCAAATGTCACTACTGTTAAACACCTTGTGCATATGATACATTTCAATACCACATTAAAGGACACACACGGACACACCAAAACACACACACCCACCTGCTTGTGTACAGATACAGGCACACTTTATATATTTTCTTGTACTAGATGAATTCAGCCTTTGACAGGAATAGCAAATGAAGCATTTTCAGCATATTCAATTAAAACTTATTTTATATATATATATATTACAGACATTACAGATGCACATATCCTACTTAGAGACAGGATTAATGGGGATTCTAGAAAAGCTGTTCAGAATTTCCTCTTGAAAAAAGATCTTTTAAAGAGCAAAGTGAACTAAACTACTTAAAACTTACAAAAGTCTTCTACCCAAAGAGTTCAGAGTCAAAAGGAGAGGGGGCACAGGCTATTAAGCTATCAAGCTGTAGAGAGACGAATCTGGCATCAAATTACAGTAATTATTGTTATTGTGCAGCTCTGCTTGCGAGAGGTTGGGTTTTTTCTGGGTAGGAGTGTGAGATAGAGACAAAATGAGAGGGAGGTTGGGTTTTTTCAGGGTAGGAGTGTGAGAGAGACTAAATGAGAGAGAGAGGGAGAGATATGGAGGAAGGTGTTTTGCTTTTGAGTCGACTTAATTTATATAAAACAAAAAGGTAAACACGGAAGACAAAATTTTAAACAAGCACGCAAATTTAAAAGAAATTGCAGCAGAAACAAAATATTATATTTACATTTCACAACCAAGCAGGGAAGGAAATACAAGAAAAAAATCACAAAGAAAAACGAACCCGCGAGAGAAAGCAGCGAGGAAGACTACGTTCTCTATCCACTCCGCTTCACAAACGGCTAGAAGTGGCTTGATAAGAAAAACCCTCATCACGGTGGCTAAACGGCTCATTCGGTAAAGATGCGAGGTGGTCCCCCGTGGCCTTGACATTGCAATTTCAAGTCTGGGCAATACCATTAGCTGACTATGATTGAGAGTCCTCACCGATGGGACGCAATTGGTTTTGTCCTGCTTGGGCTGGGGCGGACTTAAACGGCCAGGGTTCCTTAGGGTTAGCGCTGCATAAGCACCCCCTGGCTACCCTTCCCTTAGAGCCACTGACAGGTTACCAGCTGTTGTCAGTGAGAAATGCGCCCCTCTCCTGATCTCTGCCAGCTCGACTGCAGTACGCTATGTGGCTTGCAGGTAAATATATCGGAGGACTAGACCAAAAGACAGTCCTGCCGCAGTGCTCTAGACCGTACGCTGCTAAGGAGCTGGGCTTGTGATGCAAAGGTTGTGGGTTCGACTCCCAACAGAGGTGTTGCCGTTGCACCCTTCAGCAAGGCACTCATCTGAAATGCTTCAGTATGATATCCAACTGTTTAAATTGATTATGTTATTGTAAAAAAGTAACCTGTGTGTGTGTATGAGTGAGTGTGAGAGAAAGATTTATGTATATGGTAGTTGGTTTCAATGTATATTTTTGTAATTGTTGAGGTTTTCTATGACTATGTAATCTATTTACCTCTGGCAATATTTCAATATGTATTTCATGTAAATAGATGTACTGAATGAACTGAGAGAACAAGAGATAGAGAAAACAGAAAAGGAGAGGCAGAAATATCGTTTGTGAAGACTGTGAAAATCACAAATTATTTAGAAAAAAATAAAAAAAGTACTTCAGGGTCACAATTTGTTCCTTCCTTAGAGAACATTTCTGTTATTGTTCAAAAGTCTGAATGAATGCATGTGTTCAAAAGTTGGAATGGTTTTCCCCCTTGTGTGACAATCAGCATTAATATGCAAATCTAGATTAAGAATTAATCTCTTCAGACTTTCATATGTTTTTTAAAGCCCTCACCCAAGTAGTATGCTCTCCATGTACCCATAGCTTTATTGCCATGACTACCCAGAGTCTTACATCTCAGTTACTTGGGGTGAAATATGAGAAATACAGCAAACAAATCCCTAAAGATACGTGTCAATTTAGAAAGAGTAAATGAGGTCCTCTTGTGTGAGCCTCCTTTTTCATTTTACCTGTTCGCCTCTATGGGCCCCGATTGCCGAATGCCATTGACAGTCTGCATCCACTTCAACAACGAGCCTTACTCATGCAACCCTACCATTGATTTCAGAGCAATTTAGCGTGGATGTCAGATTGGGACCGAATCGTAAGGAATACCGTTCCGAGCCAATCCAACTGGTTTACAGGCTCCCCATTGTTATTTGACTCATCAACAAAAAAGAATTGGGTGTGAGAGGTCATGTGAGGGGATTCTCTGTTTAGATTCCCGTTGTCCAATCAGGAGGTGGCTCCGTGTATGACGTTTTACCTGCTGTGCTTTGCCGACTGTAACGTTATCTGGTCTGGTCAGGAGCTTGTATGGTCTATGCTACCATCCGATTGGTTGTCACAATCTGAACCCCGTAAAGTGTGAGAGGGCATCCAAACCCCCAATGTTGTAATCCGTGAGAAAATCATAAAATGTTAAATAGGCGATGATATGCAGTGCTCTCAAATATCGTCCGTTTTACATTACAGGACCTATTTGTATAACGAGAATTACTTTTTACTTCATCATGATTAGCACCTTTGCCTATTGCTATTGTTAAAACATAACTAGAACTAATGGTAAAAACTGAAAATGCAGGAAACATTGATTTCGCATACAGTATATAGGCATAGTAAATAGCAATAAAACCAGGTTTAAAGAAACTTCACAACTATATTCTTAAACATATCAGAAAGACTATGTTATATATCACAGTGTTATGAAAAATCATTCGGTAACCATGACAAAATTTACAGTTTCATGGCACCCGTGCCCAAATCAGTGCCTTAATCATGGTATCATGGACTACCACAGTCAAACACAGCACAATCTTATCGCTATATTATTGTTAGCATTACTCATGACTAAAGAAGACTAAATAATGCCAATCTGCCATCTATTTTTGATTTCAATTAGCTATTGCTGGTTTACGGCAGCCAGGTTTGCCTACAGGTAACCAGGGTCCAGATATAGGTACAGTATAAAGGCAAGTTTATTAAAAACTATAAGACAATGGAATCCAATTGCCTCCTTAAGCCATGTAGCAAAACTATGGTCCTCTGCACCTCCGTAGAGAAGTTGAGTATAAAGGATGTTATTTATTTATTCAGTAAACTATTTACCATTATAATGTTAGGTAAAAAACCATTACTACAAAAAAAAAAAAAAAAAAGCTAGGATGCCAGGACAGGATTTGTGTTTGGTTTCCACGAATTTGTGAACATATTTTATTTTAAAACAGTTAATATTAACAGTTCCCTTTAATAATAATGAAATTATGCATTGTGATGAGACAGAACTAGATTACTGCAAAATAACAGCAGTACTGGTTTATTGTCATATATATGTACATGTGCATACATACGGAATAAATTAATACAACAAAGAATTTTGAAAAACATATCCTCTCAGCCTTGCACATATAGGAATTAATTCCTCGGGTAAACTATGTCCACAGAGACCGGCAAGAACGATCTTATTTGCTCAGCTAGGCTTGACGTCTCATCTTGCCCATATCACCTAACCACAAACATTATGCAACACTTTGCTGCTAGACGTTGGGAGAAAGTCGCTTTCATTAAACAATAAAAATAGACCGTTTCCAATACAATTTAGGCGATCCAGACAAATGCGGCCGCTTGGCTGGGAGGGACTCTGACCATTCCTTGAACAACCAATTTGACTCGTTACCCCAGCAAATTGAGAGCCTTTCACCTGGGCCCCTCAACACAGGAGCCATCAGTTTTAATTTTCAAAACTTTCTCCTTCTGTCAAAACCAGGGGGGAAGAGAAGAAGAGGGAGAAAGTGAGAGGGGGGGAGAGAGAGCACCGTTCTTGAGTTCTATCTGTTCGACAAAATGCTGTTATCTTAGTGTGGTGTCAAGAACTCTATCTCTTTTTTTTCACCAGGTGACAAGCCCAGACGAGAGAGAGATAAGATTGGAAAAGAATCTCACTCCACTGAGTAAATAAATAATCAATACTCATCTAAATGTAAATGAGGGAGTAGCCCCCTTTGATAGCACGGTTTTTATCAACGACCCAATTTTCCACAGACAGTCTGGGCCTCAACCAAATCACCATCATTCAGCTCTGGCGTAATGGATAGGAAAAAAAAAGAAAAAAAAAAAGACTGAAAAGAAAAAAAGAGAAACTAGAGCAGTCGCCTAAGATCGGCCAAGTTTGGCAAGCTGGCACACCAGCCCAGAGACTGGCGAGGATCACCGCGTTTTGATTGGGGTTTTTATTTATTGAGTTTTTATATTCTTTTTTGGGGGTGCTTTTTTTTTCTCCATCATATGAGTTTCAAGATATGATGTTGCAGAGTGAAACACGCCGTTCACACCCACAAGCCTTTGTTACAACAACAAAAAATCCATTATAGTCACAATCGTGTCTTCTGTACTCATGGGTGGAGATTAAAGGGGCGGCTGTGGGGTCTGGACGAGAAGGGGGGGTGCTAAAAGATGTCACAGCAATGAACCTTGAATACCTGCACAAATAAAACTATAACATTATATAATCGTTGCATATATTTGCATTTGTGGTGCCTTATATAATATGCACCACAAATGCAGATCTCCAGGCCACTAACGGATAACTGGCTGATCATTGCACCCACACACTTGCATTTTCTTTTCTTTTTTTTGTGAACACACAAACTCCGTGATTTTGTCTTTGGATGCAAATAAAAAATTGATATCCCTCGCTTTGTTTTTTTTTAAATGTGCAAATCTAGTGACATGCAGTATGCCTATAGCTTTCTTTTTGTGTTGTCTTCTAGTATATATACAGCCAATGTGGGGTATGGTATTGAACAGTGCCAGCCTGAGTTTGGATGTGTTCGGTAGTAGTGTGCTATTTTAATTATGTGTTATGTTGTGTTGCATTGTATGGTCTAATGGCAATAAGTGTTTTGTATGTGTTTAGTGTGCTGTGGTTGTGAGCTGATATGAGTATATTCCAAACCCTCTCCAGCCTGTAATGCAACTCTGTCCCCCCCCCCTCCAACCAGCTTACAAGTCAAACTCAGCCTACAGTATGTCTGCACTGTGTCCAGAGTTGCCTCTGTACATTCTGGGATGTCTGTCATGCTATGGACCAGCTACAAAATTGCCTGTGCCACACTATTTAGCTGTGGAAAGCTATGGCCGCTATGACGAACCAACTGTGGCAGGCCAAATACGGCTTGGGAGCCCAGCCAAGGTCTCAGGTTCGGAACGGTAAAACTCCACCTTTTGCCTTTACCAAAGCTCCACACTTCACAATAACTCCAGATAACAGAAGCAGAGATTAAAAAAAAAAAATTAAAAAAACTCAATGTCATTAATATGCCAGAAAGGATTGCTTTTAATTAGAATAAGTGAGGCATCGAAGTCTGTTAAGGGCATATTTTTTTGCATAAGAAATATTGGTGCTTTTACTTTTCATTCAGCTATAGTAGAACAATTATGTAAATCTGCACATTAAATATGGCACTTTGCTATTATTTTTTGCAATAATGTATATGTGGAGAACACAGAAATTTGCATAACATACATGGTAAGTAGTGCAGTAATGCAATCATTCTTAAAGGAAATTCATTTTTCACCATCGAGGGAAGGTACTGACAAGGGTAGTAAAATTCTGCACTCTTTTTGATGTGTATATGAACAGGAATGACCAGGTGGCAAAGTAAATATAATATTATAATGGCATAATTCAGTGTGGGATGAAATATGAAGTCAGACTTGCAATTTGCATGTCTGGGAATCGGATACTGCCGTTCTCCTTAAAAAGATAAAAGAAATCGTGTGATCACAACACATGATGCCCTGCTGTTTGGAGCAAATAAACAGATGGAAGCTCATTGTCTCCTAGGTCTCAATTACACAAACACACACAAATTAATAAATAAATAATATTTACAAAACACAACAAAATACATATTTTGACAGGAAGGGAAAATAGCAGCTGAATTTCTTGTTCAGACATCTGGCATGATGCTGATCTTCAATCGCGGGAGGGGGCCAGCAGGTTCGACAAGAGTATTAGCAAACACTCCGACTACAACTGAAAGTTTAAAAACACAAGGTGTTTTTTGCTTCGCATCATCCCGCGCGATCTAACGGCCTTTGAAGGCTTACTCCAAACGAAATCCACGGTAACGTTCGCTGTGCACTCTTTGCGCTTTTTCAAAATAATCTACAAAACTAAATCTTTATTTCTGCCGGGGCGAAACTCTGGAGATGAAAGCTTGCATCTGTTCTTAGCAGGAAACAAAATTCAAGCATTACATTTCTGTACTGAAGATTAGACATCAAAGCGATGCTTATACGAGAATTATTAAAATCAAAATGAAGGGTACAAAAAACACACACTCACACACACATGCAGACACACACGCACACACACACACAGACACACAAGTACATGTACACATGCATACACACACACACACAACCAGACACACACACACACACACACACACACACACAAGTACATGTACACACGCATACACACATACACACAAGCAGACACACGTACACACACACACACACATACACGCACACACACACGCACGAACACGCACACACACACGCACACACACATGCACACGCACACACACACACACACACACACACACGCACACACGCACACACACACACACACACACACGCGCGCAGGTACGGAGACCAGCTCATTAGCACCAGAGAAGCGTGCGGCTGACAGGTCCCTGAGTGGCGGGCCCCACAGCCCTGGTCTGCTGACGTCTCCCGGGTTCGTCCGGAGGCGGGACAGGCCCTTAAACCCGGAGTGACAGCTCATCCCAGGCCCTCACTGGGCTGCCCATGCACTGGAGTCAGGGGTTTAAGTGCTAAAGTGACACCATGTTGGGACGTGAGGGGGTAACAGTGGACTGAGAAGATGAGGGGCACGCATATGCTCTTACACATGCGTCACTATCATTTTTTAAATATGCTTTTAAGATATGTATATTTTACTTTATATTTTCTATTTTTTGCTTTCTGTTTTATTTCCATTTCATATTATTCTATTATACTGCATGTATTCGTATTGTGATTGCAATGTGCGAGTCATTTACAAGTCAATAAATTGCCAATAAAGCTTGTTTGTATCATTGAATTTTTCAACCTGTTTTATCGAAGGGAACCATTATGTTGAAACGACAATATAATTTGTGAGCAGATCTTTCAAATGATATATATGCTGAGCATGTATACTGTACAGTTGATATTGAGAAAAAGTTCTTGCAATTAATCAAAAATATACATCATATTATATACAATTGGTGCTTAAATATGACAATTTGTCAGACAAGAAAAGGTAAGATATAAGCTGAAACTGTGGTTACAGCAACTGTTAGGGTGTGTGCTATGTGAATATGTAAATATAGGGGTAGGTGTCATCCTGAGACTGAATCCAAACATCTGCTTGGGACCTGTCATTCAAATTCTCTCTCTCTCTCTCTCTCTCTCTCTCTCTCATTCTCATTCTCTCTCTCTCTTTCTCTCTCTCACTCTCTCACGCTCTCTCTCCTACCACCACCGCTCCCCAGTCGCGCCTCAACTCAAACTCTGCCAGGGGATGTTCTGAGCCTAACACAGGCACACAAAGAAAATGTAAAAGAAAAAAAAAAAGTTTTTTAAAAGAATTGTTAAAAGTAAAGAAAAGAGCATATGCCAACATTTCCCACATCTTTGTTTTTCCTGCAGGAAACTGGAGGCTTGCGGCCGAAATGGGAAACACCTGTTACTTCAGACGGAGCTGTCGAGGGCGCAGGGAGGACGAACGCGATGGCGCCCTGCGTGCTCCGCCCACCTGCGCCGACAGACAGTGGCCTGGCGACGGGCCGGGACGCCCGCTGAACACCGCGGGCGCTGAACACCACGCGAGCCCCTCGTTCCGGGCGGTGGTTTCGTGCTAAACCTCCGTGCCCTGCTGTGAGGCGAGAGTGTGTTTAATATCATTGTTTATTTATTGCATTCTTTATATATGAAATGTCAGTGACCAGGCAACTTAATTAGCAACACTTACAACAAGAGGCCACTAAAGCGTAGCAAAAAAGACCACATTTTCTTTTAACCTGGCTTTTTTAAAATGGGTTTTACTGAAGTATGCAGTGTATATTATCATACAGGAAAAAAAACAAACAAAAAAACATACATGCTCTTTTCTTATACGAAGTTCCACACTTAATCCGATATTAACTGAAAATACTGGCGTTGTACTTTAGCTTCAAGTTTCAGATCCAATAAACAAATTGCTATCAAATAAAACAACTTTCAAGCACAGCATGTGTTTTAGGGGTGGTTGGAAAACCATTTTCATCCCTCCAAGTTCTTTGGCACCAGCGTACAAGCCTGCCAATCCAAGTGCCGTAGCATCTGAAAGCAGGAATTGTACAAACAGAACTTGTTATTGTAAGAATTATCCATCATTACCATTAATCACGCGCACATTAAATGGCCTGGGTCCTATTACTGATAATGAACAACGTTGCTGGGCTAGAACCAATAAAGCGAAGGCGAGAAAATAATAAAAAAAGAAGGACTCCGTGAATGTCTTCTGATCTTTCGGCAGCAAACTGAGATGACGGCACAAAGACTTTCACAGAGTTTCCATCGCTTTCGCGGGAGCCCTCGCCGGCTCCCTCCGCTATCCTACGGGGAGCGTATCCGTCTAGCAGCACGGCGCTAGGCTGGCAGCGCTCCGCAGCGGAGCGGGCTAAGTAGACAGGTTTGAAGAAATAAAGGGAATCTTCAGAAAGACCAGCAATGCCACCTTGGCCAGCAGCGGCTCTCGATAGGTGTGAAATGATACCCGACTGCCTCCGGGCCCTTGCTCAAGACAGTGATTTATCTGGAGACAAACTCATATAATTACACACCCGCACCCACACCAAAGGCCAGTCCTGCCACTGACATCCAACGCAAGCCAGGCTTATTTTCCTTTACGTTAAATGAGCAATTACTGACATTAAGTTCAATTAGATAATTTCAAACACTTGCCGGGAATGAGAGGCAGATCGGACAGGAGGGAGATGGAAAAAAAAAGGAAAAAAGGGCTTTAAAATAATATTTATGTCTTAGGCACTGTCATATCTAAGCAATTTGGTTAGCGGTTAGTGGAAATGGGTTCAGTTACTTCTTCAGCTTTCCCCAGTCTCTGACTTTAATCCGCTCAGGGGAGATTTTCAGACGATTCCCAAAACCATTTTCAACTCCGACTTCACACAAACTGAGACGGGGTGGAGGGGGGGGGGGGGGCAGGCAGAAAAAAAAATTAAAAGCTAAAATCCTGACAGCGTGAAGCAAGCCGTAACGCTATTCCACTGCAGCTGTTTTCATTTAAATGTGAGGTATTAATCGCTCATCGTTCGGATGGAAAAACAAAGGTCGCGCCAGGGAACAGGGCAAGGAAATTTTCTCATCTCTCATCTCAACCACATCAACATTTTGTTTTTCATATAATTTTCTCATTTTAGTTTTGTGTATTAGTCATATGACTACAAGTTTTTTTTTTTTAATATTTCTGCATCATAAAAGTGTTTTTACTGGCCAAAACTTCCTCTTTATGACCTGGCTTCTTCTGGACCTCCATTTTGATCTCAGGGCATGTGTGCCCTAGGAGAAGTAGGACTATATCCCAGCGACGCCCGAGACTGGTGACATCATCACTTTGCCCAATGACTCCCTACATGTGACTCTGCGCTCTCAATAACTTCTCTCACCCCACAGCACCGGCACAGATGTAATCTTTTCTGCTGTGTAATGCGAGAGACAGTATTGATCGCATCTCCACCTGCGTGCACGACAAAGAAAGAGGAAAAACACAGTTCCAATATGTCTCAGCGTGTATCTCTTTCTGCCCCCGTCCTTCCTCCATTTCTTGGTTATTCAGTTGCGCGAAATACGAAATAACACAACACCCCCCCCCCCCCCAACCCTACCAACCCCCCAGAAAATCCTGACCACAAGCCATTTAGAGACCAATTTCCACCAACCATAATGCTGCTATCACTGGTGTTGTCAACTCAATTTTCGAATATCGCTCCATGTTCGGTCTCTCAGCCAGAGGTGTCGCCTGACAGGCGGAGCCACTGACAAGGCCCCAGTTGCGGCATCACTCCTTCCACCTCTCTGTCCAGCGACACCCATCAGAACACCCGGTTTTTCCTTAAGACACAAAGGAATAATGCTTTTGTTTAAAATCTTAAGTACATGTCATTTCTACCCCTCCCCCCCCACCCCATGCTACTATTAGCCTCTAAGCCTGGTCTGCTCTCTGAGGATGGAAAAAGCCACGCTCCACTGTCCCCACACTGACAATCTCAGCACCTCGCAGCGCTTTCTCATGGTCCCCACGGTGAAGAACGTACTTTCTTACAGTCCGAGCACCAGGAAATGTGGACAAGGTCAAAAGCTGCCCCAGCAGGGGGATTTTATTGGGATTAGAAGGTAGTAAATAATTTTTACTGCAACCCTGAACCTTTGAGTTCACTCTCCTGTAAGTGGTCAGGCTCAGACTCATGTGGTAAGCTTGCCGTTTGATGGCAGAAGCCTACAAAAAGTTTAAAGGAGGCGACTTCTAACCAGAGATGATGGAAATGCAATCTCACGCAAGCACCCTACATGCACCTGCGGTTTAGTGAATCAATTGTTGAAATTAGAGGGCTGTCTCGGTGCAGACTGATGTATCTGATCTTGAGCCACCTCATTGTTCAACTGAACCCTCTTGGTTTTAACAAATGAGACATGCCCCAATCATCGTCATTTCATCACCTTGCTTGAGGAGGCAAAGAATAATTTTGGGTAAAGTTTCAAGAAGGCTGAGGTGTAAACCGTGAATACAAATTTTTAATTTTATTAATTTTAAATGATGACTCTGGTGCCGTGTTACTGCACGTCAGAGTGGATGGAGAGGTTATCTCACTGTCGGCAGAAAAAGTTGCACCCCCTTTCATCCCCTGACTCCCTGAGGTGTGTCTCGCCTCCCGACGCACGGAAAAGGTGACCTGGTCTGAAACGCTCTCCCAGCAGGGGGGGGAATTCCCTCAGGACGCATTCAAAGCCGCCATCTTGAGTCACAACCGCCCAAGGACACACAGACCCAAGGACACGGACGGATGAGAACCGCTAAGAGAACGCGCAAAGATGGCAGACAGTAAACACGCTGCGGCACGGTTTACAAAACAAAACAAATAAATAAATAAATAAAACTGGGATTCGCATTTTGGTAAATTTGTTTTATAGCTTAAAACTATTATCGGGTAATCTTTTAAGATTTTCTGGATTCCATGTATTTCCAAAAGAAAATGAATGGGCCTACAGTTGCAATTGCTCATTACAAAGAGGGCGAAGTGGAATCTTTTTTTTTTTTGTTGACAAATTTCATTAAAATTACTAGTATTACTAGTACGATAAATGTACTGTTTAAAACAATGCCAAAAATTGTGATCAGATATGCGTATCTTGGTACAGGCACTCACATGGTGAAGAAAGGCACTCTCACTGAAAAACTAAAATGTTGTATCATGATATATATATATATATATATATATATATATATATATATATATGTAAAATAAAAATGAATTAATGAATGATGGGGATGAAAACCTTCGCATGTGACTCTGTGCATTTCCCCCCGCTCTCTGGGCCCGACTCTGAAAGCCAGGAGAGCAGCAGCACTTGTGTTCTCCAGTAATTGAAAACACTGCCTCGGGCACTATCACATTACCGGTCGCCAGAGACTGACGTTGGGACCGTTTTATGGAGTGAACCCCAAAAATAGGCCTGGTATCTCCTCCCATTCCCCGTCAGAAGGCCAACCTGGACCTAGGCGCGGCGGCGGCTGCGGCAATGGACGGAGGCTGGGGACGCCTCTCCTCATTTGGCACCAACTGTCCGCAAGCCCTTTAAGCCAATATGTCCCTGATAATTACTGCTGCATGTGGTTAGCCTGGGCGCACACATACGGGCTAACATAAAGGCCAAACATGGTCCAGTCTGGAATCCAACAACAATGAACCGGTTTATAACTTTGGAATATTCACTCCTAAATTGAGTCACTGACTGGCTGTTGACTGATACAATTATTTAGAGGGGCAAGAAAGATAAAATTAAGTATATATTGTACGTTTTGTGGCATTAAACCAAGTTGAGAGAGAGCATCCAATCATGGAAAGACTCATTTAAGTAACGACATCACGGTAAATTGTTACCTTACAGCTTGATTGCAGTCAACGCCGCATTTATCGTAAAAAGGCTAATGTTGGTGGGTAGACTTGCACCTGGGTTAGCACAGAGTCGGAGTGGTAATATTTACATAATGAGTTTGAGGTTAGTGAGGTTATGTTTGTTCTTTCTCCGAGAACAAAGAATTCCTTTAGGAGACAACTAATGGTGAGATCAGAGGTGGCATGGACACCAACAGTGCCAGACAATGTGGCAAAAGGCCATGAAGGTTATTTAAGGGTCGTGCAGGGAATGATTTGCAAACCAGAGCACCGCAGACGCCCAGTGTAAGCATGTCCTAAATCGCTCTTCACAAAGCAGCATGGAGCACATGTCTCCTGAAATCCCCACTTTCTTGATTTTAATATACTTTACGAGCTGCTCTTATGAGGCTCTCTCTCCCCTCCTCGCTTTATGAAGCACCGGAGACAAAGACCGGAGGGGTGAGATAAGTACCGAACGCTAGTCAGCAAAGCGGCCTCTCACAGCCTTTATCTGCACTGCACAGGTTACCGCACTTATAACACGGCTTAGACTAGGGTGATTCTGATTGGGCGACCCGTACTCTGCGGCTAGCACTTCTGGGTCCAGTTTATTGCCTACTAGCCCGGCGAAGTAATATCTGACTGCACTGAAAATGAAAATGATGTTCATTGATAATTTATACTAATTTTATATAGAAAATTAATTATTTATTTCATTAATTAAAAATGCATAGAGTATAAAAAATGCATATGTATGTATATATATATATATATATATATATATATATGTATGCATATGTGTGTATGTATATGTATATGTAATAACAGACACGTAATGCTACACAAATGCTACAAGCCCACTGTGTTGTAATTAAACATGTGCATATATAATAATAATGAGTAATCAGATGCATATGCATATAAACATACTAAATACAGGTTTTTACACATATTCTTTGGAGGGTTTTATGTAATGATAGTAATGGTTATCTGTTCTGACAAACAACCAAATTTAAAAAAAAAAATCAATATAGAACAGCATTTGAAGAATATCACTTATAAATCTTGGATATTAAACAGTGCTTAAAATACTATAGTCACCTGACAAATGGAGACTGAAATTAACAAACATTTAAATTAAGGGATTTTCATCAGGATCTGAGGAGCCTTAGAGTTGCTTGGAAACCTCTGCTGACAGTAAAACATGTCAGCTGTCACTAACCAGGAAAACTCTGATGCTGGTTGTTCCTTCTGTGTTCAAATACAAACATACATATTGCAGCCTTATAGGAAGCTACATTCAATTATAATCCACAGGGTTTTTTTCTTTCTTTATTTCTCCCCCTACAGAAGTCTTATTGAGAGAAAAGCAATTCTCAGAAGAGGCACACACATCGCCAAAGTCAAGAGGACCTCGCGACTGTTTCATTCAAATTTTATGCAGGTGGAAGAGACTGCTTTTGATAGCCTGAGGGTGTACAGTGCATACTATTAAATTCTTTAAGAAGGCTTTCAGTTAAACTGAGATTCAAAATAAAAGACTCTAGAAGTATTATCTGTTGTAAATTAGAAGCCCCTCTCATATCATTCTCCTCTTCTTCAAACCAAAGAAATAGATCATCTTAAAAACACACGTAGAGGAACACAGACATACACAGACACACATAGGTGCGCACAAGAACACATGCACAAACACACACAAAGACACACGCACACAGACACATGCACACACACACTCACACACATGCGTACAAACACACACACACTCAAAACAGCATTGACACATGTATAAAAAAAGAGGCAATTGACAACAAAAATTAATGTACCAAAATCTTGATGCCAGAAAGTACAAAAATGTAAATAAATAGATAAATAATTAGTTAGTGATGACTACAAAAAAGCGATAATAATATATTTATCATAATAATTTGCACTGTCTAACTATGGATAATCTAACAGGATAATGTAAAATGGAAATGTAAAGTTAGGAAAATAAATGCGTACAGTTGTTCACGCTAAGCTTGGGTGATCACATTGATTGCTGAGGTGTTTCTTTTCGGCGAATGCGTTCCGGTGCGGAGCGCGAGGGAACCATCGCTCCTCCGAGCTTCTCAGCAGTTTTAAGCGATACAAAAAAAGGCCACTTCTGTTTACACTGCAAGCTCAGAGCAAGTGGGAGGGAGCACACATTAAAATTACCATAATCGGAGGCCACTGAGTCTGCTAATATGGCTTTCTAGATGACGGGACTTCCAGAGCTTCAGGGAGAAAATCAGCCATCAAAACAAACAGAGACTGTAAAAAAAAAAAAAAAAAAAGAGAGACAGTCTTCCTTCCCGTCGTTTTTGTTTACTGTGCGCGTTTTTTTCCCCCTCCCCTTCCCCCCCCCCTCTGCAACCCTGCTCAGGACACGAGTGCACGATCACCCCGGGAGTGGAAAGGTTACCCCCACATCTGGGGAGGGGTGGGGGGGCAGGGCGGGGAAGGGGGGGGGGGGGGGGTTTGACCCCTGCAAAGGGCGCGGAAGTCGCCCCCCGAAAGCGGCGAACAAAAGCAGCGGTGGCGAAGCGGAGCCCACCGCGCCATTCATCGCGGCTAATGACTTGTTCATTAAGAGTGATGATGGATAAAGACTTCTCACGCTGAGATGAAATCAAGATTTATACGCGTTGTTTCCTCGCCCAACTTGTGGGAAGATCATCATCATTTAATTCTATCTCTGCGGCCGGTGATGGGCATCCAGAGAGGGGGTTATCAAACGGTGCAGTCAGCTGGCAAAATCCAAAACGTGCCTTTGGCACATCTGGAGCTTGCCGGCACAGCTGAGGGTGAGCAATGGCTGCTGGCGGGCGGCCAAATTGCAGGGGGAGACGCTTTCGGGCCTCCGCCGCGCCCGCCCCGACTTCTCCCTCCTTCGGATCATCATCATTATTTATTTGCTTATTTTTTTTCTCTCTCTCTCTCCCTCTCTCTCTCCCTCTCCGTCTCCCTCTCTCCGTCCTCCTCGGTACCCCCCATTATGTGCGTTGCATTTCAACCGCACTTTTACTTTATTTTTTATTTTTCCCATATTAGAGGGTGTTGTTTCACACTCCCCTGGCTGCACCCAGCCCACGCCCCCCCCCCCCAACCTGCACCCCCACACCCACCCACCCCCCCCCCCCCCCCAACCCTCTTCCTTAGTCCTTATCTCCAGTAGGAAATAGGGCCTCGAGACACTTCATCAGTGTCCTTCACCAAGGCGATATCTGCTGCTCCCAACTTTTATTAAAACTTCAGCTTTTATCAGCTCCCAGGTAATTCAGGCGTGACAAATTGGGCACCAGATGCCACTATATATGCCACTGAGCCTCTCCCCCTCTCTTCCCCCCGGCGGGCCGACGCCGCGCTGCTCCTGGACGCTGTGTTTGCCTTTACCCCTCCGCTCCCGCCCAATGCCCGGGCTGGGTGTCAACTTGTGAAAGTCAAATTTGGCATTAAAAAAAAAAAACTTGTCTGACAAGGGACATTCGTTCCATGTACACTCTATGAAAAAAATAAATAAGCAGAAGATTGTTAATGAAAATGAGCTAACATTCTAATCAGTGATGAAAATCAACTCTTTTTCTTTTTGACTGAAGGTATGCGCACAGTCACATTCGTCTTACAAATACACTTTTTTCCTTTTATCTTTTTATTCACTGGAAGATATTTAACATCGCCCAGATTAGCAATTGCACATATATTAGCGAACGCTGACGCCGCTGACTTTGACAGTGAAAGAAGAGGCCCATTCTTCTTTCTGCTGGATTTATATTGTACATAATTCTGGGCTTTCCTCATGAGACAGTTTTGGCAAAAGAATATTTTGTAAAGAAAGGCTTCTTGACATGACAGTTTGATAATAAATTTTTGTAGTAATAGTCGCTATATTTATTGCATAATAATAAAAAGCATAAAACTTTCCTTCCAGCCGTGGGGTGGCACATTAATGTACACTAACAAGAATCGGTTCCTTGAAGGACAGGAATACCCCCCGTTTACAGGCGAGTCTGAGAGCACTTGTAATGTTATAAACAAAACGTCCAGCTATCCGTTGTTTTACGACGACGCTGCGAATTGTACGTCGTAGATCCCGGCGCTGAATGCACACCTGGACTCAAGTCTTTCTGCGATGCAAATGGTACATGGACTGCATTTATAAATGGACTGCATTTATATAGCGCTTTTATCCAAAGCGCTTTACAATTGATGCCTCTCATTCACCAGAGCAGTTAGGGGCTAGGTGCCTTGCTCAGGGACACTTCGACATGCCCAGGGCGGGGATCGAACCGGCAGCCCTCCGACTGCCAGACAACCGCTCTTACCTCCTGAGCTATGTTGCCCCGATGCTTTCACTCTCCTGAGAGACGTCTGCAGGAGCTCCCCCCATGATCACCTTCACACTGGCCACAGGAATGGGGGGAATCCATCCTTTCTGTACAGGCCAAGGATGGGTGACCAGAAAGTTGGGAAGAGTGAAAGGTGAAAGGAGATGAGGGCAGGGGAAGGGGGTGGGGAGGTATTTTCTGGTAGTGAGAATTGGTAAACTCCATTGCAAATTACCACGGTAGAGTCATAGTATTATAATCTCAATAGTAACATTTTCATTTAAAATGCAAAATGCCGAGCTCATTCTTATGGACGATACACTGTTTTCCAGCCCAATGAACAATACAACCGCTGTTCTGTCCTTGTGCTATTGTTGTTCTTGTTGTTCCTGTGATATGTAGTTAATGCATCATGCTGAATTAGCCTTGTGAATTTGCTGTGGATATAAATAAGAAGAGTGCAGGGTGGGGGGGGGGGGGGGCTGACGGGATTAAACTGGGCAGTCCAGTGTAATTCGGGACCAGTCCTGCACGCTTAGTTGTCAGCAAAGGCTTTCCAGATGTTTGCCTGGATGTCATGGCGAGGGAATTTATTTACTGTTGCTCTTTTGGGGAGTGTCATTTTTGTGGAGTAATAATGTGATGCAGCCGTAATTATGATTCCATCAAGTTGGGCTGGCAAAAAGTTTAGAAATTAATTCATTAACTTTTTATTTATTTATTTATTTAACTTATATATCTTATATAAATGTTTATTTAAGAAACTTAAAATGCAAATGTATTGATGACTGAACTCATGAACAGTTCACAATGGCTTATGGTCAAGATTTCAAACATCCTAGAAAGTACAGATCCTTAATTTAATTATGGTATTGAAAAATTGATTGATGATTATTGCAAAATATAGCAATCCTGGATCTGGATCTGGAGCCAATAAACTATCTTTGCTCCTCATAATCAAACTACTTCACTAGATGGGGATGTAAAAGATAAGTGAGCAGTGGCAGGAAAACAGGCCACACTCACAGCTGTAAACAGCAGCTGAACAGCTGCCTGGTTGCACGTACACAGTCTGCAAATAATGCAGGGGCTCCCCACTGTCGTGTGGGCCAGTAAAGCACCTGCCCCTGACCCCGCCCCTGCCAGGACTGCCCGTGAACTTGCCCTATGAATAATAATCAAAAGCATGAGATTAGGAATCACAAAAGAAGGCCCAGCCAGCACAGTCGCACTGAAAATCTTTACACCTGTGGTCCCCAACCCTGTTCCAGGAGATCTACCATCCTGTAGGTTTTCATTTCAATCCTAATTTGGCACACCTGATTCTAATCATTAGCAGCTCAATGAGATCTCTAGCTATTGAATGAGATGTGCTGTTAGGGTTGGAGTGAACACCTACAGGATGGTTAATCTCCAGGAACAGCGTTGGAAACCACTGCTTTACATACACACAGACACTCAAACACGTACACACACCCACATTGTGCTACTCATGCAGTATCTTCTAATATTAAAGAATGAGAACTGTTTCATTATTACTAGCGCATTGCCAATGACTCTCACTGTGACTTTTCTGCTTTTCACCCTTTCACCCCAAACTTACTGTACCGCCAGGGAGACAACAGAATACATGGCTGAGGTTCAATGGAACAGCATCCAACAAATCACGAACCAAAGGACACACAGGGGGAATGAGCGGAAAGATCAAAGGAGGACAAACCCAAGAAGGAGGAGGAGAAAGGAGGGGAGGATAAAAGAAAAGGGACTGGCTGTGCGTGCGCGGAGACCTCTGTCTGCTTTTATTTGGCGGGTTGACCACTCCGCGGCCCGAACGCTTCTGACACCGTCAGTGGCAAGCTTTCACATTAGCTTACGCCGCACGGCCAAGAGGCCTCTATCCGGCCTGCTAGCCAGCGCGAGGAGGCCGCTACAACGCGGCCAATTCCGTCTTGGCAAGCGGTAGCCCAGAGTCTGCCGGCCCGACTTCAGCGGCTTGCGCATCGGCCAGTGCCAGATGAACTCAGGATGGGTCTTACCTTGGGAGCTGGAACCCAGCCCAGAATCCAGAGACCCAACAATTATTCACTCCAGGTTGAAAAAAAAAGTATCTTTATATATACAGTACATACATGCATGCATATATGCACATACATAAACATACACAGACAAAGATTAGCCCTCCACAAGCAATGGAGACTGCATACTGTTGGCTGTTCTCACACTTACTGGACACGATTATAAGTAAGCAGCATGCAGGAAGCAATTTAACAGAAACAAGTAAATTTCCAGCACATGTTTAAATTAAAAGTGAAAGATGTTCGGTCTCCAAAAAATGCTTCTACACAAAGGAACTATGAATGCAGACCTATTAACAAGAAAGTAATCTCTCTGGATCAGCCCGGAAAAAAGCTCTTTTAGTCCAGTTAATATATTATAGTCTTTCACCATAGATTTGAATCAATCCAACCATTATCTAAATCTTATTCCAAAAAATGTACAAAAAAAAAACAAACTTGAAATTCCACACTGGTTGCAATCAGGGAGAGGTGCTTCTATATAAAAATTATTTTGATCATGTGACACTGAATGGAGTCAGACATTTTACAGGTTGACCTGTGAAGTCTGTATGTTTTGTTCGACATGATCCACACGTCATAATTTTTTATCACCATGGAAGAAATGATTGAGGGCTACCTTGCATTGTATGGTGGTACTGAAACAACCAGAGGGCAAATGTATGAAATTTCTTCTTACACCGTTCAGATACAGGAACCCTGCATTTCTCAAGTTGGAGGAAAGGCACCCAGGAAATGCTTAAAATATGTGCTTTGAGGGAAATTACCTGAATATTTTCTTCTCCTCCAATGTCTGATCTTGCTTTCTGTGTCATGAAAAAAAGTTATCCTGTTGGAAAGGTCTATGAGATCTAAAAACACAAACCTTTTCCAAAGCATAGTTGCCTAAGCATAATGCCCACATTTAGGAATGCTTCACTCCACAACCAGCAAGTATCAAACTAAAAGAAAAAGAAGGGGTCCAAGCACAGAGACATGAGGGACACCACTTCTGCCTGTATCATTTAATGGAATCTGAACACTCATTTTACTGTTATTAAACTAACAGTGCATACATTTGGCTCTGTCAACCATTTTTTATCAATATTTCATATTATACTCTGAAATGCAACACATTTATTATGTAAATTTGTGCTCAATTAATAATGTAATGACTAACAAATTAATGAACCTCTTTTTGACCCTGAAATGCCCCAGGGCTACAAGTAAGAAAAACCCCTTTAAAACAAGGCATACATGGCTTCCACGAGAGGGGGAAAAAAACACACATACCCAGGCGTCTCCTTTTAATGACACTTCACATACCACTTGTTCTGTCAAACGGAATGCCGGTCCACGCGCGCATCTGCTTAATTGCGACGCTTGGCCTTCTTTAAGGAAATACATCCAGCTCGCATTATTGGACATTATCCACTGTCATTATTTCATCAAAAATCCATTTGATTCATTTTCTTTGCTCGCCCGCCCAGCTTGGTGCCTGCTTGCCCGAGACGGCTCTCGTAGCCAAGATGCCAGCTGTTTTCCTGGGCTAAAATGTGTTTTAAGTGCTGCGGCAGGATGGCGGGGTGCTGTGAAACCTGCCAGCCGGCGAGCATCCTAAGGCAAATGGGAGAATCAGTGGTTAAAAAGCAGGCTTTCTTGGGCCGCCGCCAGAATGCAATCTACCGCATAGCGGCAAGGCATAACCGGGAGGCTCTGGGTGTCTCTCCGCACGCACCCCCCCGCCCCCGCCCAACCCCCGAAACCTTCCAAATAAAATCTTCTGCAGAAAGACTCCTTGTCAAGTGCCAACACTCTCTGGCACAGGAAGCTTCTTCAGACTCGATTAACAATTATAATTAAAAAGAGCTTCACAAAGCTCTTTAATATAAATTAATGCAACAACTGATTAGTATTAGTTGCTGGGCAGTCTTGTGCAAAACTGTATAGCCATGAACTTGAATAAAGGAGGGGAGGATGCAAATGGTTTCTTAGAAGATTAGAGAGATATTGGCAACCAGCAGACATTACCCTATTGCAGTACTACTACAAGGAAGAGGAAGCTGCTCATTGCATTGCTCAGACATGGCAAGTTGTGCCAAGTCTTTCAGAAGAAGAATCAATCTGTTTACCTCTTCTGAGTATTAGGCAGCACTAGGGCAGGACCAAATGTCACCAGAGTGTGCACCTTATCAAGAAAAAAAGTTTAGAAGAAAGGAAGGAGAACTCTGCCAAAACTGGGAACACACACAGATGTTTATGAAACTGTAGCTGATCAAAACCCATCTGGGGTTCTTGGCTGCATTATGGAGATTTGCAGACCAAAGGGTGGCAAATTTGTTACATGATTCAGTCACTCGACAAAGAAAAAAAAAACTGTTCTATTTACACAAAGGTCAAAGTTCACCTCGCTGGTGCTGCTACCCACCCTCAGCTGTAATACAATACGACAGGACGCCCCCGCCATTACGGTGATCTTTATAACCTTTACTATGCCTTTTCAAAATATCAGGTGAAATATCCAGACGCAGGAGTCCGACGGCATAAATGGGATTCCAGTTTCCCGTTTCGCCGTTTACCGATTCGTTTGAAAAATAAGCCAATTCCCTTGCTGAAACGCTTTTTATTTTGGCAATTTGTTTTGTCTCCCCAAGTTTGCCGGGTAAACCCGGACTTGGGGGTAACAAATCCTTTGATAAATGGTGTCCATTAGGCCAGAATCCGGCAAACCTTAAACTAAAAACATACCGCAAACAAGAGCATCATTAGGAAAATGAGGAAAGACCTGAACCCGGGCTGCCTGTGAGAGGAGATAAATGATGGCTCCTCACTTCAGTGCATTATGGATTCTATTTATACAACAGGCCAAGGAGGAGCAACACCAGTTGAGCGGCTTGTTCGGAATTAGGTTACGAGCATTTTTCGGGAGGTTTGCAACAGAGAAGAAATGTAAAATATAACATGTATTTTTCATGCCTTACATGCGAGGCCTTCGATCTTCAATTTTGTAACACACGTGTACCATGTGTACAAATTTTAAAACATTCAGCAAATGCATTCTGTTGTAAACGTATGTTCCATATATGCACAGTGAGGGTTTTTGTTGTTTTTGCTTTGTAGTTTTGTTTTGAATTTGCTCAGTTCCATATAAAAATTTATATGTTAGCCGATTAAAAATGAAAATAAGAAAAACATACAGAGATGAGTAAACATCTGCAATCGGACGTACTGACCTGTCTATCCCGGCAATGGGGGGGAAAAAGTGCAGGGTTTTTATGAGCCCCCTGATGTGGTTCTCAGAGCTCTGGGGAGCAAAACAGCCCCTGCGATGGCTGCAAAAGCCCCAGCGTGGGCAAAAGCGGTCCCTCGCAGATGAGTGACCGGGGGGGGTTAACGGAGGGACGGAAAGCAACGGAATTCCCCGCCGCCTCGCGTCGCCGGGGCAGCGCGGCCCCACGTTCGAAGCAGTGCGAGGAATAAAGGATTGCCCTCTGTATTTTTTCATTAGACTTTTCTTTTGTTACCGAATACATAAATCCATTGTGGCACAATGCAATATGTATCATAGTGCTACACCTGCGGACGTCTCATAATGGCTGCCATGTCCCTGCAGTCGGGGATGATAAGTGAACCCCCCGTGAATGTTAATGATAGTGATCAGTCTGAGGCAGCCCGCCTCTCCATCTTCCCTTACAGCCTGCGTGTCACAAACAGGGTGGCAAGGTTCAAGGAAGTAAAATGAAAACAAACGCGCCACATAAAAATTTTTAAAAGATGAATCTAGATTAATAAACAAAAAGAGGGGTGCATGCAAAATATGAATTAATTTGTACAGCCTGTTATATGAAATAAATGACATAATTTTTAAAATTATTTTTTTTGGAGGGTGCTGTCCAGAATGCAGCTGTCTGAGCCATGGTTCTGATCTTTGCCTTTGGTGTACGTTGACTGGGGCATACAGGAACAGGTTAAATTCCCTTACTGGTAAAGATGAAAAAAAGTCAAGGTTAGGAATGACCTTAAAAAATAAAACTGCCTGCATTGTGCTACTCAATGGATGTAGTCACCACCACCCCATGGGTCTGTTTAGTGTTTTAGTTTCTAATCTTTGATTAAAACATCTTCTGCGTTGAGAAATCCACAGTGGTGCTTTGAGGGCAAGCCAGCGGGCATCAGAAACAGGTGGACAACGTCAGACACGGCAATTTACATTAAAGAACAAGCCTGCGGTTCATATCTGGTCGTTGCTGTAAACAGGTCTGACAATGTGCTCTCTCTCAATGTAGCAACCACCTTGGTTTCAGCTAATGCAAACTGACATTAGTCATCGATTCCTACATCTACAGATTAACAGCCATGTGAATAACCTGGGAAGAGTCGGCTTGTTTCTGTTTGAACCCAAACCAAGAAAGGTCGAATAAAATTCATGTTTTCAGGTGAAATTTTATCTTGAAATACGGAGTCATCAGTTGCAATTGAATCAAACCAGATTTACGTTATTTTTTTCCCCCTGGATTCATCCAATCAAACATTGTGATTTATACATAGTAATCCAAGAAACAGGAAAAGGCATGTTTTTAAAGAGAAAGTGAGCTTTCCCTTTCCCTGTCTCCAGCTTTACGATCCTCACTGCTTTAATACAATCACTAAAATATGACATAATCAAAGGAAGAAGTTTCCTCTGTTCTGTATAATATCTGCATGATCTCAAACATCAACCTTGCTTGCATGGGTCCATAAAAGTAGATGATCTTGTCTTTAAGACATGGGAGATTTAAACATTAGGCTATATTTGTAACAAACACATTCAGAGCTGACCTCATATTGGTGATATTGTACTACCTAACCAAATGAAAGCAATGAAAAAAAAATCTTTGATCGCATTACAGGATAGTAGAAAGTCATCTTGAAGTGCAAATGTATTTTCTCACTGTGTTATACCTTCCTGCTCTACGAACAACACTTCGACAAATTTAAAATAATAATCTCTAAGATTTTCATTAAAATAAATGTCTGTTAAGTCACTATCTGTCGCCGAATTAGGTAACACAATGGTGATTGAGCCTATTATTATTATTATTATTATTATTATTAAAGAACTGGGTGTCTGTGGCGACATTCCCCGGAAAAAATCACAAGCGGCGCTCAGTTAGTGATGCGTTTTCCATCACCCATCAGTGTTGGTCCGCCAGAGAGGGTAGGCGGAGCTAACGCAACAGGATCGCTCTTCAACTCACTTGTGTGTGATCGGTGTACAGTTTTTTTCCGGTCTCTGCTAGCGTTGCGACTGCGAGTAAACGGTTACTATGGCCGAACAAACAAAGAAAAGTTTGATGGCTACAGACGATGAAACTTCGAAAACAAGTGCAAATCCAGAGATAAGGAAACAAATTTGACGGTCGGATGAAGGCAAACAGTCAAAAAAGTGACCGTCAGCGAGGAAAAACCAAAGTTACCATCGGCGCTGCCTTGCCAAGGTGGAGAGCATTGAAAGAAGAGAAGATGTGGCTCTCTTTCTCTTGGACTAGTAGGCACCACTAAGGTTTACAAATATGAACTCTACTCTACCTAAATTGTGGACCATTGTTTTGGGGTAGTCCCCAGGTGGAATTGCAGATTACCTGTTTGTTTGTCATTAGGTTTGAAAACAATGAACGGGACTGTTTCGGGGCTAATTCATTTTCTCTGTTAGCGACCTAGCTATGATCAAATTACCTCAGAAAATATAGCTAAAGTTAGACCCTATCAGACTAGTTGGCTATCTGGTTGTCTAATTTAGCACGGACTAACATGACTCAAGCAGCCTGCATTTTATGTGTGGCGTAGTTTTGAGGTAACAGTTAGCTGGCTAACGCTAATGTTACAGTTTGCAAGGTTCCTGAGTAAAGCCATACAAGAAGGTTGCTGGTAAATACAAGAGGTCATATTATTTGTTGATGTAGATTTCGTATCACATTTGATGTACAATGTAACGTCACTAAATTGCATAGCTATTTGCACAGCTAACGCTAGCTACCGGACCATGTCAAGAAAGGCAACATTAGTTTAGACAATGTTGCGCACAGTAGCCATCTCTCATATCAGGTAACCTTGCGTTAGCTAGCTAGCTAATGTAATTAACATAATCTAATGTCAGCTAACAATTAGAAAAAGCGCTAGCTAACGCTACCGACTGGTACCAACCTCACAAACCGGCTATCGAATTCAACGCTACCTTGTAACGTTGCAATGTAGCGAACTAACTTTACCGTTATTTACATTGCCATCAAGTTCATCAATATATTATAATAATCTTCACTCACACAAAGTACTCATTTCCACTGCTGCGTTTTCTTACTGTTAACAAAACAAACCTTGTCGATGTATTCCGATTATGTCAGATTCATTTTGGAGGGTTTGTCATGGTTTGTTTGAAATGCACATCGTCTTAAATAGTTTAAGTGCATTAGAATCCTCTTGTTGGATTTATGGTGGTCCACAAGCATGTTATTAACAAGGCTTCTGCTGAAGTTGTTATACTTGCCTTTGTTGATAAAACAGGGCATCGTTGACCAAAAAATCTTTGGATAGTTTTTACCAGATGTGAGATTTCACAGTCAAAATACACAAGGATCTTTGTTTGGTAGATATCGTACTGTAATGACAACGTATGTAAATAACATTTGTACTGTAAAACAGTTTAGCATTTTATAAATGAGTAATAACTCATTTGTGAAAAAAAATTAAGAATCAAACATACGAAAAATCTCATGGTTTTTGTTCTGTGATTTGCTGTGCTGTACCATTTATTTCCACTCATTTTTGCTGCATGAAAACACATTTAATTTGACAGTTCTTGGTATCCAGGGGTGTGGTTTTCCATGATTGGTGATTAGCATTAATGCATTTGCATTCAACTGAAAGTATTGGCTTCAAATAAAATCATAGCCAGTTAAAAAAAAAAGAAAACACTCTTAGATACCAAAGCTGCTCCTTCACAAAGAATGACTGTGGAACCAGAGAGGCAAAAATCCCATAATGAATTGCTCTACCATGTTTGTGAACAAAGGCCTCAGCCTTTTAAAGTTAAAATAAGTTTATAGCTGACAGTGTTCATTTCATGATTTCATGAGGACACCAAAATATCGTTGTCAGGCTGGACTTCTCAAGTGTGTCATCCACTAGATATTGCAACCATCATCGAGATGCTAATGGTGAAAATGGGACATTTTCGAGCCCCTGCTCAAAATATTCAACTGACGAATAAACACGAGAGCACATACTTTAGGGGCAGAATGAAAACTGCAAATCCACAAAGCACACACAAAAATAATAGCGGTATTATTTGGGCTCTTCTTCTGTTGATGCGCATAAGCTGTAGATGTACCTCGATTACCTTCGCCTGTTTTCATGTCAGTTGCTGCTAATGGTCTTCCAGGTAGGCAAAACACAAGAGATGTTCCCCGTGGCTTTCCCAGGCTAAAGCGCGTCTCATCATTTAATTTTCCTCACACACACCTCCACTCGCACAGTCTACCTGTCTCTCATTCTCTCCACTCTGGCCTTTGTAGAAGTACATTAAGCAGCAGAAATCTGACAGGATTCTTGCCCGCACCACCGCAGCAAAGTGCCTTAAATCCCCCCGCCCCCCACCACCACCACCACCACCACCACCACACACAGTCAGTGACACATAAAACGATCCTGCTTTCTAATGATGAGTAATAAGTGCCGAGAGCTCAGTGATTTCCTCCCCCCACCTTCAGGAACCCCTGTTTGTCAGGTGTCATTCACTGGCCCTTCCCCTGCCAAGGGGATCTGTTTTCATTTACTACTGACATTCAGCGCTCTTCAAAAAAAAAAAGAAAAAAGATGCCATTTTCTTTCTCCTCTCTGACTATTTTTTTTCCTTCTCCTTTTTTTCTCTCCCAGCTCTCTGTCCTATTATTTTCAGCTAAACACCAGCGTTTCCAAGCAACAAACTCACCAAAGCACCAGTTGGGGGAGAAACAAACACAGCCCACCACCGGCTCCCACATCTACCCCCCAACTCAAGCCCCGCTCCCTCCTCCTCAGTCTTCTCCTTGTAGAACTTTGCCAAAGTCCTTGGAACTCGCCAAACCTGGTCATGCCTGCTTAGCTCGCTCGACTGATTGAGCCAGAAAAGAAAATAAGACACAGATGTATACAAACTCTTGGTGGTGCCAGTGAAAAGACAGTTAATGGCTTCATCCCGACCCTCCCCTTTGCAGCTGGGCACAGGTGGGGGATAATTAGAGATCCCTCCCTGCTCAAAGTCAATCCTTTACCAGTTGTGACAACCGAAAGGATGCCCGTGCGTCCCCCTCCCCCCCTCTCAACATAGCACCACAAAAAAAAGCATGCGGGAGGAGAGCGAGTTGGATCCCGTGCGGTGCCGCTGGGCACCGTTCGCCGGCCCAGGCGGGTAACGGTTTGGCTTGGCATGCGCAGCGGCTCTGCAGAGTTTCCCAAACAGATTCTCCGTTCGCGGACGCCCAGCTGACAACTAGAGTCCCAGACCAGACCTTCCGCTGTCAGACCAGGCATATCTGCAAGCCGGAAGAACCTTCAGAGCGTACCTCAAAAAAGGGGCTTTAGTCAAAATATAAACAAGCATTAAGAAATAACAGCATAATGAAGTGATAATAATAGTTACTAGTAGTACTACTGCTACTACTACAACTGCCAATAATAATAATAATAATAATAATAATAATTAGAAGAAGGAGAAGAACCAACTCCAAACTTACCAACAGGGTGTTTTACAATAGCCAGTAGAGTCCACTAAGCCTACAGTGTGTCATAACAGCCAATATTTCTGAAAAAGTGCCAATGGATAGTTACAATAGATGCGTTTAGTGGCAAGAACAAATATAAATAAAATGCATTTCATACATGATATAGATAATATGAGGCCTGACAAGCACAACAGATTCTCAAATCAACACACACACACACAATCTTCCACAAAAGTAAAAAAAAAGGCTTAAAAAAATTACAGAAAGTATCTTCCTCCTGAGTACACTCCTGTTTTCCCGATATAGTCAGAATGGACCTTCAAAGGGAACCATCTTGCCAATGCACAGTGACACTTCAGCTCCGGCCTGCCACATAATCATTTCGTCTTTGGAGCCATAGAACCTTTGAAAGCAATCCAAATGTGAATCTCCGTTCCCCCCCATCACCCCCCCCCCCCCCCAACACACACACAGTCCATCCAGCCTCCCTCCAGCAGAAAAGGCAATGAAATAATCTTGTATGGTCTATTCATGAGGTAAAGTGCATTAATATCATAGCGAGAGTGGTTGAAAAGACTTGAAAGCCTTTTCCTTTGTGTTGGCCTGAGTGACAGCAAAAAAGACATATGTGTCTTCAGATGAGAAGAGGCGAGTCTCATTACGCAGGGTTTGGTTGACACTGACTGATTCAACTGTTCCCGGCCACTTCAGTCACCCAGATATAAAACACATTAAACGTCTTTCACAGCACTTTACCTGACACTGTTCATCTACACTTATCTATTATCCTTGATAGTCCTCCTTTTGTCACTGTTTAAAGTCTTAAATAAAAATCAGGATTTCTGCAGAAAGCAAAAGGGGAAGAAACTAAACTAGACTGCTTTCCAGACAGGAGCTCGTGCCAAAAAGGAAACCAAGTCAGAATTTCGAAATTTAAACTCTAATCCAACATATATATTTGCTCATGACAGACATCTGGATTTTAATAACCTTGGTTTATGTGATTAATGTGTACATGGGCCAAACAGTCCTGCTATTTCCTCTCATGCATTAGCAACTAATGACATAGATATTTCTTATTTGTTTAAGAAATATTATGATAAAATACAAACTATTCAAATATTTTCGGATTTATATTTTTCCCTCACGGAGAAAAACAACCTTAAAAAATTTTAAGTAAAGTGACTTCCTGTAAAGCTACCTTGAAATCTATTGTAAATACCACAATGCACCATCTATGTGGAGAGCGACCTGATTGGTAAAATAAATCAATCAGCTCATCAACCTTTATCTGCAAACACTATTTAGAAGAATAAATGATTTGGACTGTATTATTGAGTCTATAAGAATACATGCTCTGTAATTTAACAAACACTGTAAAAAACCAAGAAGATAGGCAGTCACCCAGTCAACTCATAACTATGTTGATAATGTATTTTATTTTAGTCTAATTTAAGTCACAGTAACAAATAGAAAAAAATTAATTTTGCCTTGTGGAAAATCTATTAAGATGAACATTTAAATTCTGCAGGTTATTCCGAATATTTTCCCAGAAACTATCTGTGGTGAAGTCCTCATGCCCTTGAAAGGCTATAATTATAAAGACTCTAATTAAATACATGCAGCAACCTAAATTATATGCATCTATTTTTGAATGTGATGCGTAAGTAAAGATGAACTTTTTTCAACTAATGAGCACATCGACAAATGTACATTCATTCAATACAATCCATAGTAATATTTACACACATCTTTAATTGCAGATTCACTGTGGCACTCTGGGAAACACGGTGACATGTACTGCTTAGCAGATCCTGTAAACACATCAAAGTATAGCAGATTTGCACTCCTGCAAGTGCCTGTTATTGTCAAATTTTAACAAGAAGGCTGTCAGGTGAACCTATAAACCACACTGCAACTTGGCAGCAGTCATTTTACTCCACTATGACAGTCAAAAAATAAAATTTGGTAAGAGGTAATGTAGAAAACCTGTGCCTGTGGTTCAAGGTATTTTCTCTGTTTTCCCAGGTAGAAATGTATGTTGGTTTTGCCATATTCTCTATAACATCTATAATCCTGGCTGTGACACACATGGACCAATTGTAGACAACTTTATTCAGAGACCTTAAGCAAAATGTCAGCAGCAAACTTGCCCAGAGGAAATAAAACTCATCTGCTTCTAATGAAGTTAGAGACCATCTAAGATCGATCACCTTTTCAATTTTCAAAAGGAGCGCAAGATCTTTAAAAAAAAATAAATAACGAGGTTTCATATCTGACAAGCGGAGGTTTGTGAGATCAAAGAGCACAATCTGGTTCCACAGTTAGTGGTAAAAGCCATCAGAGTCAGACAGACAGTCAGACAGACATTTGTTTCGCAGGTTGATAGCAGGATGTATTTGATGGCAGTGCTGAGGTGATGACCCAGGATGCCCCTGTGATGCGATACGCTCTTCGTGTCCCGTCTGCTTCACTGCTGTCCCTCAGACGAGTCTCTAGCTATGTGAAAATTACATCCAAGCCACAGACCTGGAGAAGACTGGAGGAGAAAGAGTGGAACCATCTGTAACAATGGCAGGTTCCTGGCGCTACACTAACAGCAAACGGAAAACGTTCATCTTCCACAGCTGCGGAGTACGGATGCAGTTGTTGGCCGGTCACTGTAACCCTGGTAAACTTGGATTCTGTTTTTTTTTTCTTTTCTTTTCTTTTTTTTGGTTAATGAGTGATTATCAGAAGGTGTTGAGAAATTACTACATAACCTTAATAATTAAGGTTTACTGATTACTTCTTTTGGCTGATTTTCTCTTTTCACGTCGCACAGCTGGAAAAGGTCTCTCAATTTCACTGGCTATTCAGGATTTAAAAACAGAGGACACAGTGACTACTGAATGGTCAAACTGAGGGTTTAAAGTAAAACAGGATAAACATTCAAAGCTCTATTCACAACATCCGTTTAGAGCAATTACTTCCCCCCAACTTCCTCTCATTTCGGCTGGTTATTTTTTGATGGTGTTGGAGGACATTCTAACACTTATGACTGACTCACTCCAGAGGAAAAGGAGGTAAAAAAAGTCCATGACTGTGTTGAGTTCTTGGCAACTTTGTATGCTTGGCACAAACCCTACATAAAACAGATCAGCCAGTATCAAAAAACCTGTGAGCTTTCAAATTGTATTTAGTGGGACAGATACTCACTGGAAGGGCCACTCCTTTCTATATGCTCATCATATGCTGAACATAGTGTGCCTGATAAGAAGGGGGTCTCCCACCGGTGTCCCAAATGCGTTAATCATCTCAATTAATCATTGTTTTTCAGATGAACAAGAAAATGTCTTGACCTTTTGCTGGTTGCTCAATTATCTGCACATAGGCCCCTGAATGTGCTGATCTGATTGGTGGAAGGTGGGTTGACAGAACCGGACCATGAAGCGAACACGTATCAGGTGTGACAAACCTGGCTCCTAAACAGTCATACTTTTCAAGAGCACAGCAGAGAAGGAAGAAAAAGTTATTTGATGAAGCTTGAGCCCTGGATGAAGGGAAATGATAACATAATCTACATTTAATATATATTTGATGCTTGCAGACAGTTAGATTTGGTTAGCGTTTGCTTGCTAGCATAAACCCAAAGCAAACTGAACAGAGAAGGCCTTATAGCTTTGGGGAAGACGGTACGTGTCGGTATTTAACATTGCTATGGAAGGTAATTATTATTTCCAGTTTTCCCACATATATACATTTGCAGAAAAAGGCCCATGAAAAAATGAAGCTTTGTACCGAGAAGGCCATCTTATACGCTGCCTTACCCCATGAAACCACAGTTTTAATTGATATAGGTCCTGTGCCTCCTCCTCCCCACAGAAGGTTGCACTTTTATATCAGTATTTCCATTTCCATATAAAAGTGTCACACGCGTATAATAAAAAGACAGGCTAGGCTAATCCCTGACTGACAATTCAATGAGCGCTAGCGGAGATGGTAGATCTGCGCCTGGGTGGGCCACATGCACACGCACAAAGAGGGCCTGTTCTGCCGCCAGCCTGGGGATGGGCCCCTCTCCGCCTCTGCCAGGGTGCCAGAGCCAAACTAGCGAATGAGTTCATCGGAGTCCAGTGGGGGGCGGGGGAGTCCGTGTCCACTTTCCCGCCTTCTGCAGCAGCATGTCGAGAGAGAGGATTAGGACAGGGGACGGTAGGTGAGCTGAGGGGTCACAGTTTTCGGTGGTCTGCATGGAGGGTGGCAGTACAGCATAATGATTAGAAAACTGGGCTTGTAGCTTTGATGGTTGTTGGTTTCATTCTCAGGTGGGGCACTGCCATTGTACTGTTGAGCAAGGTACTTCATTTGAATCACTTCAGTAAATATCCAGCTAAAATGAGTATAAAATGGGTTGTAGATTAAAGAATGTAACCTGTATAAGCTGCTCTGGATATGACAGACTGCTAAATGGCTAAACATTTTCCAAGGACCAGGGCAAGAATTGCCTCTCACCAATGAAAAAGAAACATGTCAGCCAATCAACACTCAGCTCTGCAACTACTGTATAACTCGGGGTCTGCCACACCTGGAAATTTTCACTCAGCTCTGTTTTCAATTTTTTCCAAAAGTTTTTTTACATCCACGCCGTATGTGGCAGTGTTCTGCATACACAAGAAAGTATTGAAAGCACAGACAGTAGCTCCCTCCCTCCTCCTCTCTCCTATTTTCCCACACGCAAACATGACCTTCCCCGCTGAAATCTGGCGAATGTCCCGATGGTTTCCAAGCGAACCTCACACTGGGGAGAAAGCAATCTTCACCTCCACACTGGGATAAAAAAGTAGATACGATTTATGTGGTCGGACAATTAAATGTGAACAGAAAAGGACTGTGTTTTATTGCAGGGGTGGGGGGTTAATGTCTGGGAAACCTGAATGTCTTTGGATGAGAGGGAGGTGAATGAGGGGAGTTGGGTGGGTGGGTTGAGGGGGTGGGGGTTAAATTAAAATCACTACCCAGTGTATTTTGCTACTCTAATTTCTGATGTTACGAGGAAAAACTTGTTATGTGCACTCTGCCTGGTAACAACAACTCCTTGATTCAGTCAAGGGCACTTGAAAAAAGTTAGTTTATTCTGTCAGTTTAATAATGTAATCAATCAAACCAGACTTAAGTTGTTGTGAATTCAGTCAAACAAACCCTAAAGCTCTTTAAGACTGAAACATCCCCAAAAAATTGTGTGTCTGAAAATTGTGCACTAGTTGAATGCAGGATTTTTTTTTTTTGAGAGCAAAACTATGAGAACTGTTTCAATACATTTAATAAAATATAATCAAATACATGATTATAAATATTAATTTAGTGACTTGTGTAATGTCATCATACTTTATTCATTCATCATTTTAGAAATGACATTAATAAATATTGTGGACCTTTCCCAATAATACTTTGCCAGTAATACTTTGGGTGGTTTATTTAGTATTTATGCCATTATTTTATGCAATAGTGAAAGAGAACAAGGAGGGAAACAAACATGGGTAAGTCATATGAGTTATAAGAGTATAAGGGGCTCAGAACAAAAGCTATCTAAAAGTAGAATTAACCATTCAAATGTTTTTGAGTTACAGCATTCCATAAAAACATAAATAATAAACAAATAAATTGCTCAGTGTTTGGAGGTATTCTGATGTGTTGAATTATAATTAAGGTGTTCTTATTTCTCGCAGACATCAGGCATATGGCATAGGCTTGTGCCTGGTTAAAATGGTTAGCCACAGTACCTGAAGAAGACATCGTTCGCACCAGACTACAAGTACCTCTTTCTGAATGAAGCATTCATTCTGCCTTCTCCTTGCTTCATTTCTACATAGCATTAAAACAAAGAACGGCATAATTCAATGGCTTTAATCTTGGACTAGAATGGCAATATAGCAGTTTCTTCTGCCAAGTTAATTTTGTAACAAAACAGAAACCTCAGTATGTATGTTAATTTACATAAAGACAATGACATATAACAATGGCAGCTAAAACACATGTAACAAAATGTTCTACGTGGTGTTTTGGTATCTTTTCATTTTTATATAATATTATGCATCTTCAAATCAGCAACCACACTAGGTAAAGGTCTGCTGTGCACAAAATAGCTTGCGGGAAGTAAATGAAAACATTTATATAACTGCATGAGCAACAGAGTCAATACAAACCTTTGTGTTTTTAACCATGGTAAATTAAAACATCAGGCTGCACTGGTAATGAACACAAGCTGAGTCAACCTTGTTTTTTATGTAATAAATTGAGACCAATGCAGCAAAATAATTGTTTATTTAGCATTACCAGGACAGTAGAAAGTCATGTTGAAGAAGCAACAGGCTATTTTGTCTGTCATGGTTTCATATTTTCCTGTGTTACAGAGAACATTGGACTGAATTTAGTGTGTTTGAAAATGTGCAACCTAAACAGAGAATCTAGGTGACTGGTACGTTAAAGGTAAACCATTCTAATTGACAGCTTTGAACTTCAAAAGTAAAGACACATTTCTCCCATTCTATTATATGATATACTAAATCAGTGTTTTCACAACTTTTTTCAAAGAGCTTTAATTGACCAAGTACATGACAATCATCTGCTGAAAAAGTCCCCAATCCTCTACAGTAGATGCTGATGCCAGTGACAACTACACAAGCTCTTGAGCTAAATGAAGGAAGCGCTCAAACTTTACAAGGCCGACCATAAAACTTGGTGCATAAATGGCCTCCAAACCTCTCCCAACCTCTCCAATCTTCGGAAAAGTCTTCCCGTCACGTCCATATTTAAATGAAACTTGCTTAGCATACATTATTTATGTAGCCCGGTGCACAAGCATACTAGCTTCTCTTTCCTCTAGAGTGGTTTTACCGAAATGACATTCACACTTCTGCGCTCACTATTTTTTTCAGACGTTGAAAAAATAAAGGGAGTGGTTCATTTTACAGCAATCAGTCAAATTTTAAAACGATCGCAAAATTGTAATTTACAACAGCACCAAAATCCAAGGACCTTACAGGGAAAACTGATATACTTCATACTGAGTCAATGTTGTTTTACAGACTATAGACAGAGGAGGAAGGTGACACCATCACAAAAAGGAAATGGGCACTTCTAGAAAGAAACGGATGGGTTGCTTTTATATAAAATATGGCACATCAACACATTCATTTCATGAAAACACATTTTAATTATGTTATTTGTACTAGGGATGTGTACATTTTATGATATTCTACAAACAATTGATTCATCCCTGAGTACTTTTTTTGTTCCTAAAGCCGATTTTACAGCAGCATACCTACTTAAAGGCATCGCAGAGTACTAGGCTAACACAATAATGCTCTTTGATAAGATAAAAGGGATTTTGAACCATCACCAGGCACAACTCCAACCATTCTGCTGCCCTAGCTGAGTTGCAGAGGTTGGGGGTGAGGGGTAAGGACAGCCTGTTACCATGGCAATTATTTTTGAAAAATGCAAAAAAAACAAAAAACTTTCTGATCTGCTGGTGAGGAGTCGCGTAAACAGTCCCACCCCTGCACAGCACAATCTGCAGCAGACACACATCTGGCTTTTGCTCACACAGGGTGTGAAGCTGCTGACATTCTTCACAGGCAGCAAAGTCTGCACCTAAAATCTTATTTTAAAAAAATGTGTTCTTTTTTCTTAAAAGAAACACTTTGAAATGTGTTCATTTTGGGAATCTGTTCATCTCCATCCCTTGGTAAAAACCATTCTTTTTTGGAAAATTACTTTTCCTTCTCAGGCGATGTATTGAACATTACAAGGAGACTCCTTGGCATGGCAAGGCAGCTGGTCGGCCTGGCCTATACAGATATCTGGAGCCCATGTTAGAGGATAGTGTGACAGTCAAGGCCATGGGGAAATCTTGGTGGTGTTGGGATGAGCCCGGATATTAGGACATGTCTTAATTTTCCCTGACACACAGTCCCGGCCTGGACCCGGAGCTGGAAGCCACACGCTGTCAGCCAGGCTGTCAGCTCCCGTACCTGGCTCTTCTGCCGAGAGCGCGGCGGAGTCCGGGGAGGCCCGCGCGGATGGGGCGAGTCCCTCTCCACCACCGGCGCGCCGCGGCAATCTCGCTACCTCCGCATCCCCCCCCCCCCCCCCTCCGAAAAGCGCACGGCCCCGCTCCCAGCCTCCTGCACTGACAGACGCGAGGCTGAGAGATGCGCGTGCGCGTTTGTCGAATTTGATTCCTCTCACCAACAAAAAAAAAACCTCTGGCGGGGCGCGTCCCACAAACCCCGAGCAGATTAGAACCCGAGATTAAAGTGAAGCTACGGGGGTGACCTCCACTTTTCAGAATGAGGGAAGCGTGCCGGCTGTGTGGGACAGCCTGCCACACTTGACGCTGACGCTATACGTTGGGGGGGGAGGAGGGGGAGCGGGTCGTGAGGAGAGATTTTTTAATGCTTCTGACACAACCTGATAGACGGGAAGATTTCGGAAAGTGTCCTGAGTGCTTTTGGAAAAGGCCGCCGTGCCACTGGGCGGTCCGCCTACGCGGCCTCCTTCCCTTTTAAATTCGGACGCCCCTGTGTCCCGCCCCACCCGCTAACCTCTCTCCTATTGGCACAGCTCTTAGGCACAGTAAATCTGGAGGAACAACACAAACCTTTCCCCTGGCACGACACCACTGTGTCGGACTGCCCCCAAACTTGCTGGCTCAAAAACTTTAACTTTAATTACGTGATTAATGATTGAATTAATTAATTGCTAAATGTATGCTAATTGTTTAATTGGTCGTTTGATCTATGCAAGATCATTTATAAATTAAATGAGCTGATTTACAAAGTTTATTGATTGGATGTGACAATGAATTATTTGGCCGGCAACCTGATTTGCGATTTCCTCAATTAATTGGCAAATCTTCCTTGGGAAGATGGGCTCTGTTACGTGAATTACATACAGGTGATCTAGGCCAGCGTTGTCTTAACTTCTCTTATTTACAACACCAGGTAGGCGATAATGATGTATTAATATTAATGCAAACTGTAAATTTTCACAAGAGATGGCTTAAAGGAAAGCAAATCTGGTAGCATCTGTCCCTATAAATCTACGCACAAGTTTCCAGCGAAGATAAAAACGTAGGCCTAAGATGTCCGCTGTTAAATCAGAAAGGCAGCTTTTTTCTGCCAGCTCTCAGATACAAGTAGAGAGCATTGAGGTGCATGATGGATGCTTTGGCTAATGTACCCACTAAATACCCGTTTCCCTTATGGAGAGAGAGAGAGGGACACAAGATGCTTTTTATATGGCATCTTATTTAAGGAAAGAAAAAAAAGTCTAGTTTTATGACCCTGTGTTTTGTCTATTCAATTCATTTTTTTATGCTCGGTCTTCTGACTGGGAAAAGGGAAAAAAAAATCTGCCGAGAAACATCAATGACAAAGTGCTTCAAAACACTTTTAAAAGCGTATTGCTCTGTGTGCATTAAGGCCTATTTCAATATTTGTTTACAGGGCTCTGAGCCGATAAATCTCGGTAAGATTTCTCCGCCACTGATTTATGGTGGGATCTTAAAGCTGGGGGAGCTTCCGGCCCCTTTCCACCCAACAGATCCATGGAAGCAAGACTGGGGGGGGAAAGATTAAAAAAAGGAAAAGCAAGCTCTTGAAACCTCTCCCTCTACTGTCCGTTGATGGCCAAGGCCTTAACAAAACAAGTCGGACATGACCCAACACAGCACCACCAATCTGTTGATAGCTGCCAAAATGTTTCCTAACTGTAAACTGAGATCTGCAAGTGTAAGTCACATTGCAAATGTAAAATCAAAATTTCTAACAAAAATTTATTGAAGTGTAAATGTAAAACCCAATTTATGCAATCATTTAATCTGTATATGTTTTATGCACTTTCTACACATGCAAAATTCAGACGAGTGAGCGCTCTATAGAGTATTAAAGTCCTAGTGACACCAAGTGACAGGACCTAGGAAGAGGTTTGAAACAATGAGATTTCCGTAGAGGAAACTTTTAAAATCGTATTTTCTCATGAGCGAACAATTACACAACTTTCTATAAATAAAAAAAAAACTTTCTACAAAGATTTATGAAGTCGTTAAAAAATTACACAGCAGACTTTACGTCATCGAGCTCTTCGCGGCATTCTCTGCTGTTGGCTAGTGAGAGCTCGGTGATGTAAACGAAGGAAATGAATCATCAGAAGTGCACATGTCCTCAGAGACTACAGGTTGATAGGCTTAACTACTACATAAATGCAAGTAACTGAGGCTTTGTCTACACATCGGCTGGTAAAGTTGTAGGCAACAGAGCATTCCATCTAACCGGGACTCTTATTTAAAAAAAAAACTACTGGTTTGCTTGCTTAATGCAGTTTTTTTTTTACGCACGGTTACAATTATTAAGGGCCACAAAAAAGATTCATAGGAACGCAAAGTGATAGCTGAAGGTAAAAATGGAAATCTGTATTTGAAAATGAATAGTATTCATTCATAGGCAAATCTCATTTTACGATTACGAAACGTTTTGGCAGCTATCTTTACTCCATAAATGAGCCCCCCCCCCCCCCACCACACTTCTGGGACACGTAGGCTTCCGCTGTTGAAATGCCCCATTCCCTCACCCCCCGCGGGCGCATTTCGCCCCAGCCTGGCCCTGCCGGATCAGCCAGCCAGTGCCAGCATTGGCACGGGAATGGATGCCATTCCACCCTCTACAACCCCACCGGGAGCTGTTATCAAAGGCTGTTGCCAAAAAAAAAACATTAAAAAAGGAGGGAAACTGCACTTTGGAGCGCAGGAGGAACAACAGCCAATGACGACCAGCGCTGTCCGCATCATGTCCACTCAAGGATTGTCCACACAAACAAACTGCACATGGTGGCCATCTTTAAGCTCCCATTGGCAGCTCCAAATGTCCATGGGTATCTGGAATATGTTTACTCAGGTGTTCTGGAAGCACCCCCACACCCCATCTTCTGCTCCTCAGATCCAAGCTTTAAGTGCTCTTTTTTCCTGGCAGGAAAAAAATACTTTCTCTAAAATTCTAATGACTCAAAGTCTGACATTAATTGGTTCCTTTAACGTTATAAAAAAAGCGAGCATTCCTCATGAGATCCGAATTTCTGAGAAAACCGAAGCTCTTCTGAAACCGTGACGCCTGCCCCTGCCTGCCTGCCCAAAGCTGGCTCCGGGCTCTGGAGCGATCGTATAATCGGAGAAGCTGAGAAGAGCCGCTCAGACCTGTCCCATTCCCCGTGACTGTAAGTCGAACCAGATGTTCCCAGATGTTCTTCGCCGTCTCTCGCCCAGCCAAGTGCATGATGGGAACCAGGCTCGCAAACGCGGGGACAGACGGAGGGAGAGGCGCACAAAGCGACGCTCCTGCGTGTTCTTCCCAGCGAAGGCCCGTAGAGCTTCCTGTGCTGGACCCCAAGCGTACGACACCCTGCATCGAACCAGGGGCTGGACAGGGGATACTGCAGGCCGTGGCTTTGCCATCACTTGCTCATAGCATTACTTTTTCATATACTCCGTATATAGACCCTGCATAAAACTTTGCCTTGTCCTTCATTCACACTTTATAGCGGTGGTCTCCAACCCTGGTTCTGGAGAGCTACAGGATCTTCTGGTTTTCATAGTGACTCTGCACTTCATGAATCAATTAGAGCAGTTGATCACATTGTTTACTCAACTCAACTGGTGTCTTGAGTCTCAATTGGGTGCTGATTTTAAGGTGAAAACAAAAACCAGCAGACCCTGTAGTTCTCCAGGACCAGGGTTGGAGACCACTGCTTTATAGTAAGTTAGTCAAGTTAATACATAATGAAGTGAATGAGTGGTTAGACAGACAGACAGATGGACTTACAGACAGACAGAGAGATAGATCAGTAGATAAGACAGACAGGCAGACGGATCCCTGGAATGAATAGTTTTTCCAGTGCACGAAATTCTCAAACGAAACCCATATTTTTTTTTTATATTCTCTGCCTCCCAAAAAAAAAGGAAGCCTGCGAAGCAGCGTTCTATATTCATCTTGTTCCGTCTCCGTTCTCCTGCCCTGTTTATTCCACTGCTCATCGGCTCCATTACCGCCATGCCCGTCAGCTCCCTTTGGAGGAAAATGAAAAACAGAGTCGTTTTAGGTGCAGGCTAAAGGTTACTTCATTTATAGTGAGCGCCGCCTATACCCCCTTCTTCAGAAGGGCCTCGGGGGACCAGACACCCCACCTTCATTGCTACACACCTCATGTCCTGCTTCGCAGCAGCCCACTGTGGGCCTTTCTGTTGCATTTTTATAACGGAACTTTAATCCGGCTTCAAAAATAAATCTCCATCTCCGCGTCGCCGCGGCGCCACCCTGTCACGCGACGAATGAGATTCCATCTCCGGTTCGGGTCCCGACCTGGTTTAGATGGAAACCATTCTAAGCGACAGCTTAAAAAAAAATAAAAAATAAAAAAGACAGCTGAAACCTGAATGATCTCAGCATAAGACATTTAAGACTACAGCCGGTATCAAATAGGACACAGCAGGTAACTCAACTTTTTTGGTTATTTATGAATAACGAGAAAAGGAATTCCACTCTGGCTAACAGACACGACACAATCTTGGTCTTTGTAATACTAATAATAATAATAATAATGCAAATAATAATAATATTAATAATAATATTTTACCTTGCACGCTACCGTGCCGTACCATCACTGCCACTGTGATATCATTGGCATACCCCACTACAGCCTTACTGAACCACCACACGACCCTACAAACAGTTCCAAGCAGCTAAATATTAAATACAGCTTTAAAATGGATGGGCTCCCCAAATTAGCTCTTTCAACAGTGCCCTACACCAGGTACTGGGGTACGGAGGGGAGAGGGCAGGAGAGAGGGGTGGGGGTAGGAGAGAGCAGTGGGAATGAGGGCTGGGGGGAGGTGGAGAACAGGAGAGAGAGAAAGGTGGAGGGGTTGGGGGTTAATAAATAAATAAATGTGTAGGGTTTTTTGCGGTTTCTGGGAGGTGATGGATGGCGATGGGTGATGCCAGCAGCAGGCTCTGCTGCAGAGGCTCATTCTGACCTGACGAGTGTGATTTATGACAGAGAGGGCGCACTCCGACTCCGCCATTTGCCATTTGGCCTCCTGCTCCACTCAACAGGGTCTGGGAAGGGTTTGGGGGCGTCCAATTGACACAGCCACTGCACACATTGGGCTGGGAGCAAGGCCTTCTCTGATCTGCACTGCGGGGCCAGGGGCTGGATTTGGGTTTCCTGGCCCCCTCCATGGTTCAAAATGCACACCCTGTCGTGGATTCGTGCTGCTATAATATGCCTTTTTGGCCAAACGTTGTTTCCCAATAAAAACAATACAAAAGGGCAAACCAATCAAGAAACAAGGAAGCCAGTGGACAAAATGTCTACCTTTAGCACCAGTACAACAGAATTTAAACACAATCCATATCTAATAGCGTATCAATAATGGACTTGTTTACCATATAGGGCGTTAGACAGTAAATGAAAGCGGCTGCATTTTCCTGCATCTCCAGCTGAATCAAACCAGAGGGAGGACTCCTTCACAACACCGCGGTGAAACTCCGCGCTGTCACACAGCCCCGGAGAGCGTAATTGCTACCTGTCAGAGGCGTTGTCAATTCATCGTCATTTTCCCCGCAATATCTGAAGCATCATTTAGTTTTTAGTTTTTTTCTTTTTATATTATCATTGAGATGGGGGGGGGTATGGGGGGGGAGGTTGCCGTGGCGAGAGCAGGACTTCTACGGTAATTATCAGGTTTGCGCTGTCAGTGCGGTTGATTAGCCTCCCTCATAAAAACATGACCCGCAGCCCCGCAAACAGGGCCGCCCGTGTTTACGGGGCGCCCGCCGCCGCACCGGGAGGTGCACCTGAGCTGCTCATTAGCCTGTCACAACACAATCTCAAGGAGTAGCAGTGTTCCCTCTAATATTTCTGAGAGGGAGAGGAATCTTCATAATGAACTGGCTGGGGGGGGGGGGGGAGGGGACACCTACATTTTATATCGGGAAGGATTCGACTGCGTTCCGGAAGTATCTAGAACGGCGTCGAGGCTTTCCGATTCATCACATCTACGACAGACATAAATGCGACGTGTAAAAATTCTATCATACGTATATTTACATAATAAAGACTTCAATCCTTTTTTAACAGCGCGCTGACAGTTACACTTAATTATAACTTCTTTTCACTATATAAGATATGTTGCTGTGTGATATTTATGATAGGTTCTCCTCAAAGCCAGCAATATTCAAATAATTAAGAAGACTGCAGGAGCTGACCAGGAGATGTACTAGCAAATAATTATCTTTGATCAATCACAGACATCATTCTTTAACTTAATTGATAGATCATTTCATGATATATCAAATGCTAACATGACAGCATGTGATAGCTAAGTTGTAAGTTCTCCTTGAAACTGGTAAGACCATTAAGAAGTACAAAGAGCGGTCCAAAAATGTTTTTATGATAAAAATTATGATTGATCAGTAGCGCTATTTTAGATTTCTCATTCTGCCTTACTCATTCCATGGGGCTTAATGTACTAACTTGAAGGATAGCTGCCTGGCACAGACATTTGGGATGACTGTTGCATTACCAGAAGGTTGCAGGTTCAACTCCCTGGCTTGGTGCTACCCTCAAGGTGCTTCATGCTTCAAGGTAAGTTACTGAACCGTAATTGTTTCAGCAATCAACCAACCGTGCAACTGGAGAGCGTGCAAAAATGCAATCCTTGTAAGTCACTCCCGGAGAAGGACGCCAGCCAGGCAAATAAATGGCGGTAATGGAACTGAATTAAATTTGCCAAACGTTCAAAAAAAATGGAAGGTATGGGGTGTAGCTTACAGATGAGTGACAGAGACAAACAGGGCTCTCCCGCGCTGTGTTCCGACTCTGACAGGTAGCGTGTCACCCAGTCCAAGAAAACCCGCTAATTAAGAGCCACACACTGGGGTGGTGGCATTGATGCCTGGCATAAAACCACATCAGCACTGTCTTGGCAGGAACCAGCTGCAAACAAGAAGGGCTAAATAGCAAAGAGGGAGGAAAAGGGAGAAAAAAAACAGACAGGAAGATCAACTCTACCCGAATCCTCCTTCCCTCAAACAAAGCAGCGACCACAAGGTGTAATTTCCATTGTCTGCACGCCCACGTATTTTCTCCCTTTAGTCCCGGGTGGCAATTTACTTTCACCCCGTGTCACCCGTGCTTTCACGTGCACTCAAATCAAACGGTGCCTCGCGAAAAAGAAACAAATAAAGTAGATTTTTTATCAGAAAAAATGTATATGTAAACATATGCATGCACGTTATCTCCTATACGATGAACTGGTCCGGGTTTCGTCAAAAGCCACAACCAGAACTTAATTTACTTTCTATTGTTTGTATGCGTTATATTTTTGAGTACTGTAGTGCTATAATCCCTGGTTATATTTTCTGTAGTCAAGGAGAAATAGTTGAACAGTTGAGTTGAATAGTCCAGTAAGCATGAACTGCTTTGCTTGTTGTTTCCATAAAAATGTAAACAAATAAAATACAGGTAGTTGAAATATCAGGGGTTTTTTTATATTTAGTTTTCCTTAGAAAATTCAATTCAATGTGAAATTTTTAATATCTATTACTCAGGCTCCCGTGAATTTTACAAATAGTAAAAGAAAGACCTCTTAATTACTTTTTAAAAAAACAAAACCAAACAGAAACATATGATTGGGTAGCTTCTCACAAGCTCATGAAGAAATCAATTCAGTTTTTTTAAAATCCTTTCTTTTTTTGCTGCTGAATACCATAGTCAAAAAGCAAACAATCTGAATTGTCTGTGTTCACTGATTTGTTTTCAGCTAATATAATGCTTACATGAGTAGACACCAAAAAGCCTACCATTCCAAATGAAAAATCCAACAAGCTTTGACCACGCTGATGGATGGAATATCTGGCTGTGGTCTTCTGAGCCTGAAGTGGGTGAAATCCAACTTTTGGGAGAGGAGTGCTTCATATCAAGATTCAAACAGCACAAAAAATACTGTCCATCTGTGTCAACATGAGCAGAAGCACTCCACATTTGAAAAAAAAAAAAAAAAAAACTAGGAATCTCTGTGCCAAAAAGCTATCATCAGCTAAGAGACATCAGCTTAGAGACCCAATATGTAGCTTAATAATTAATGAATTAATTTACTTATTTTTAAACTGGCTTCTCGGGAGCAAAGACAAGGAATGTCAGCAGGGTGTCTGCTCGTCCCCATTCAGATACGGGGTGAGAAGCTAAGTGGGTTTGTTTTTCCCTCCCCTGTAAAACCCAGCCATCAGGAGACCACTGAGTACATAAATAATTCACTCCACAAGGTGATCTATAATGTTAATGCCAAATTCTATACTAATGATGCAACATCACTGCCAATTGATTTCAGTGGAGCATTTTTATTATTCCGACGCACTTTTAAGGACCCCTGTCTTATTAAATCATATTTATATAATAAAATCAATGCCGTTAAAATGTTCCAGGAGGACTTTAACACCATAAGGATGAATTACGCATTCTGAAACTCTATTAATTTCAACGGTACATGGCGTCATATTCAGATTTAATAGAAAGTTTTTAATGAAGGCGATTGAAGAAGGGATCCACTCCTCCATTACTGTATGATGGATAACCGGGCAAGGTTACCAACCACTCATTAACACTCCTTTAAATTACGAAAGTACTGCAGACTTTTTTCGCCTTTCACTTTTTTAAAAATAAAATAAGATAAAATAATATTGAGGGAAGCGGGGGGAGGGGTGGTTGAATCTAGTCCAGGCATAATTAAATCCACTGATGAGGTGAAGAGGTTCGGTGGCAGCGATGGCAGAAAATGTGGCCATGAATCAAAAATGGACACTGCGTGTATCCATCACCAGCACATCTCGACCTCACAGAAAAGCTCTTTTCCTGGTTACTAAAGGCCACCATTAAAAATGCGGGGGGATGGGGGTGGGAGTGGGGGGGGGGCATTAGGACTTTCTCCCATAAGTACTGAAGGGTAGGGACACTGCAGAGGAGACAGTCCATCTCCTCACTTGGCTATACTATCGCCCCCCACCCACCCGGAGACTATTTATAATGGCTAGGGTGGAGAGAGACAGGTGGGGGTTAAGGCCTACTTCATAGGTTATGGTAACTTGCAAGTAGAGAACCTTTTTCTGTTCTTTGGGGAGCAGGTCAGAGAATTGTGGTGGTAAGTGATGAAAGTGATCTGGCAGAAATGGCTTTGGATATTAATTGTGGCTATGGCTATGGGTTGGTGAATGAATCCAACATTCAACATGCGTTGCAATGTACCTGCATACATATGCAATTGTTTTTAGTTGGTAAAGACTAACTAGCAGTCACATATATAGCTTTCACTGGATGAAGCTATGTGACCAAAGTAACCATTCTCTGTTATTTCCAGTTCTTTTTTGGAAAAAACCACAGATGGTATAAATTGTAGGATATGGGAAAGTCATTTGTATAATCAAATAATAGCAGCAAAGCACAGAACACGCGAGTGGTTTACTGGTGCATTTGTAAAGCTTTTTGCACATCAGTCCACCATGCAGCCAAGCTGGGGGAGTGGATGTGTGCCTGAGCCTGCTACTGTGGCTGACAAATGGAGAAAATTAATGGCCTGCTCCAATAGTATAATTAGAGAGACGCTGATGGCTGAGTGGCTCAAATGCATTGTCTGTGTAACACACTGACACACACAAAATCACACGTGCGCTCACAGCACCCGTGCATGCATTCAGAATGCGCGCGTGCGCACACACGCAAACACACACACACACACACACACACGCCTTTACACCCCCATCCCCCCACAAACACGCACACACGCGCGCGCACAAACACACACACACACACACACACCCCTTTACATCCCCCCACAAACGCACACACGCGCACACACACACACACACACACACACACATATGCACTCACACAGGCACACACACACACCCAAACAAACGTTACCCATGAGAAAGAAATCCCAAGACGCAGGATTTATGCATTCTGTCTATTCGAACACTAATTCACAAACCAGTGCACCGTGCTCCAGGCTCTTACACCCTTCCTTGCCTTACTAATGTTTCTCTGGCATTAAAACTGGGTGTGCGCACATGATCACTCTAGGTGAGTTTTACTCAGCTGTTTTACCGGTTTAAGCCAAATTATACACTGTAAATAGGACAATCAAAATGGAAAAGAATTGTAATATTAAATAATGAATTATATTTCCACCGACAACATATTTCTCTGTGTCAGAGCAGTGTCCATCACGTGCATGACCACCTCTGTGATGTCTTCACTCTGTACCATGATTGCTATAGTTTTCCCAAGGTGGGAATTTCCACAAGTGAAAGAAATTCATATGTCTTATCTTTGGCATTCGGAATAATTTTACAACGGTATTTTAATGCAATGACCCCATTTTTACTCTGACTTTTGCCCTTTTCTCCAAATACGGAATGTCCAATTGCATTCATAAGCTGGTCATGTTGCCGTAGCATCATCCATCAATCCGGCAGAGTACAGACAGCCACGCCCTCTTCTCCACAACACGTGCTCTTATGGCCGCCTCCTTTTTTTTTTTTACTCACCAGGCAAGAGCATTGGAGGAGAGGGCTTAATGTGCATGCAGCTTGTGCAGGTAGAGAGCAGGTGACTGACCAAACAGAGGGGCTCCCTGGTGTGCGCTGGGACAAGGTTAAACCATCAGCATTGCTGATTGGCAACGGAAAATGCTTTGGCCAATCACATCACGGTCAGCACTGGTACCTCAGCTTTAAGGCAGACATGCTGCACGCCATTCTCATTCACGGTGTCCCCAGGGTTACTTTCGGTTGGCCGTCCAGACGTGTTCGGTGTGAACGTGAACAGCGGTTTATGGTTGAATATGTCTGAGGGTGACCAGGTGCGTTGCCAGTCAGTCCTACAGAGAGCCAAGAAAGACAGTGTTAAAGTGCTCGTGCTAAAGTTAAGAGCTAAAGGAACGGGGGCGGGGGGAAGGGGACAGGGAGAGGAAGGGTGGAGTTTTGACAGAGTATCTGATAAAAATAGAGGTCATCGATGCGGTGTTCCTCAGATTGCTGAGCGCTACAGAAACAGGGGGCTCACTTGGGACGGCGGAATATAGGACACGAGCGGCTAAAACAGTGCCGTACAACCCCCATGATTACTGCTTGATCCTTCCTCTGCTGAAGGCTCACGCCAGCGGAAAGCAAGTCCCCCCCCGGGCTTATACTGCGCAGCCTTCAGCTTAAAAGGTAGCGCCATGAAATATACATGCGAGGGACAGGGATCTGTGTGTGTGTGTGTGTGTGGATGTGTCTGTGAGTGTGTGTGTCTGTGTGTGTGTTTGTGTGTGTATTAGTGAGTCTGTGTGTGTGTCTGTGTGAGCATGTGTGTGTGTTTGTGTGTGTATTAGTGAGTCTGTGTGTGTGTCTGTGTGAGCATGTTTGTGTGATGTTATATATGTGTATACTGTATATGCGCGTGCCTACATGTCAGTGCCTGCTGCTGTACATGAGTATGTGTATCTGCAAGTATTGGTGTATGTGTGATTTGTGCTTGGGTGCTGGGTGTGTGTATGCTTATACGTTTTGTGCATGTGTATGTGTGTATGCTTATATGTGTACAGTATATACGTATGCATAGATGTGTACGTGTTTGTATCTGTGGTTATGTATGTATATGGATGTGTGTGTGTGTGTGTGTGTGTGTTTGTCTGTTTCTGAGCATATGTGCACATATGTGTGTGCCCATCTGTGTATGTATAAGTGTGTGTGTGTGTGTGTGTGTGTATGTGCGTGTCTGTTTCTGAGCATATGTGCACATGTATGCGTGTGCCCGTCTGTGTATGTATAAGTGTGTGTGTGTGTGTGTGTGTGTGTGTGTGTGTGTGTGTGTGTTTGTGTTTGGCGCAGCCAGCCCGCATTAAGACAACATGGCGCTCCTACAGCAGGGGAAGGTGATTAGAGGCATTAGAGGAGGGCCCCCTGGCTGAGCCTGCCTGCAGATCATTACCAGCCTTCTTCAGCCGCCCCGCATGACAGTCTATAGCTCCTGCCTCCTGTCAGGGGATCGTTAAGGCTTTGATCATTAACGCCGGCGGTGGCGGTGGCGAGGAAAGCAATTCCGCACCCCTCGCCGCGCCGGCAGGAAGAACGGGCCCCCGTCCTCCCGGCCCACGAGCCCCGGCGCGCGGGGTTACGCATAAGGGTGACGCCAAAGGCCGGCGTTTCCGAACGGCGTTCCCCCCCCCCGCCAGACAGAACGCCGGTGAAGCCGAGGGGTGCGGCTGAGATCGTGGCCCTCCGGTGTTCGGGTGGAATTTTCATTACAGGGTGGGGTTGGGGTCGTGATGGTGGAGTTCCTCCGTGTCAAGGTTTCCTCTGCCCTCCTCTCCTCTCCCGGAATAAAAACCAGCGATGAGCATAAAGAGTGCTGCCTAACAATCATGGAGGTTTAAAGCACCTCTCATACATTGAACTGTCTCTTCCACCTCCAGGCAATATATCCGACCTTTATCCATCTCTTAATATTAAATATTAAAAACTAGCCAGCTTCAATAATACGAGATGTAATAAAGCATAAAAAAGTGCTTGATATGAAATCCAGACTCGGACTGGATTCTCAAGGCGAAGCGAATTCTTTCATTCTCAGAATTAAACTCAAGTAAATATTTTGTAGCCAAGTAAAAAATACATTTTTTAAAAATCATGGGTTGCTTTTACACTCCCACCTAACAGTTTAATTTTATGCAGGCTGCATCATGTTTCCCGTTGAAAGAGATCCTTTTTAAAATGTAGCTTTTATTGTTGTCATTTTTTTATTTTTTTTTATAACAACGCCACCAGCCCTCGACCCTTTCCTGCAACCCGTAAATAACGACGCATCAAGCGTTTCGTCTGACTGGGAAGCCGACTAATAAAGCAGCGCAATTTTATCAATTATGCTTTTGTCTTAATTGTTGACTTCACTTAGCGCCGGCTCCCGCTCCGCAGAGCGCCGTGCCATTTTTCAATTAAAAGGTCCAGATGTTTTTGGAGGCTTCGGTAGACACCGGCAGTTATGAGAAATGCTTTATCGGCACTGTAATAATCGCTACAACATCAGCTCCGGGCCGCATTTACATACTCATGTTTTATTCCTGCCCCTTTTTTCTAATGTACCGCTTAATTATACCCGACCAAAGACAACGCCAGGCCTCCGCAGCCCAAAATTTATTTACTCGGTAACGCGGGGAGGCAACAGCCGCCCCGATCCGGCGTCGTCGACGACGTCGCGAGAAATAAAAAAAACACGCCGCTCTGGGCGGGCGCTGGGCCCCGGCGGGGGGAGAAAAGAAACAGCGGGGTAAGGAGGCATAGCGTCGCGGGATGAAAGGGAAACAGCCACCCTCTCGCCCGCGGGAGCGAGCCAGCACACACACAGGCCGGGGAGAAGAAAGGAAGGCTTCCTACCCGCACGAAAAAAAAAACAGAGCAGACATATTTGGTTATGTAAAGGTCACGGGCAATTCCAGTCGCGTCACGATGAGCGGGCAAGGAGCACGCACGCGACCGCGCGAAGCCAAACAACTGGAACCAATTCGGCGGCTAACCCCCTTCACCCCACCCCCTCCACCTGCACCCACTACCTTTTCCTCAGGAACACTGAAGCGCGAAGCGCTCGCACCTCGACACCGGGTCTGCGGGAGAAGCAGTGTGTGCTCAGGCTTGTGGGGGGGGTGGGTGGGGGTGGAGGGTGGAGGGTGGAGGGTGGGGGGGGGATGGAGACAGATCCAAACATTCCTCTCTACAGAAAGGCAATCAAATCTACTGCTCAACTGTAAAGACACTTATCTGCTTCGGGAGTATTTTAACATCATATTTCCCAGGGAAGAGAGTATCAACTCTGACAGCTGGGCTGCCTCAATACTCTCGATACATCTCTATACGCAGGCAGCACCTATAAGGCCGAGAAACAAAAGACTGCAGCGCACTCTGCTTGACAGGCCTCGGCTACAATCACAGAGGAAGTTCAATTTAATATCCCGGGCATTTCATTGCCCTGCTTATTACATTATTTACTTATTTATTTATTAAAGTTGGGGGGGGGGAGGGGGGGGTAGTGGGCGGGGCGGGATCTGGCAGTGTGATAATGATGCAGATTTTAATCAGGAGCTCTCCGTCCCGGCGGCGCGCGCGCGCGCGCTCCACCCGCTTCCCTTTCTCGCTACGGGCGTCTTCTTTCTCATCATTTCGGCGAGAATAACGGTAGCCCTCCATTACCGGCGAGCAGGTAATATACCTGTGCGCCGCGGAGCTCCAAGGCGAGGCGGACTTAATGCATTCTTAAATTTACAAATAAATAGCTCTCTCTCTCTGTGTGTGGCGGCTGCTGCTGCTGCTTCCGTTCCCGTTGTTGTTGTTGTTTTGTTGGGAGAGGTATATTTCTATTAGCGGGCGTCATGCTCCCCACACTTATCTACGGAGTCAGCCGTAATAAGTAGAGCAACATTCACCCGCTAATATTGTGGAGCTCTTTCAGACGACACTTAGGCTGATGTTGACAAGATAGCTGCAATATCACAGGTATGACTGAAAGTGTGCGATTCACTCACTCTCTCTCCACCGCCCCCCCACCCCACCCCCCCACACACACACACCCTAAACCTTACCAACTAGAATGAGTTCACTCGGTAGTATAGCAGTGTGCTAATACAATTTTCCGGTCTCATACTTTATAGCCTGCGTGGCTTGTCAAGGCTAATAGAGACTCCTCCTCCGCCCGCTGCCTCATAGTAAATTAGCGCAATAGGGCCTTTCCCCCAAAAACAATGACTAATACTGCACTTAATCTTGGGAGCGCTTAACTCCCATGAAAAATCTCACAGAAGTAGCCGGAACGACACTGATGCATCGAAGCGACGCCACGCTTCGCATTCATCACGTCCCATGCTAAATTAATCTTGATAGCCCAGAAAACCAAATTACATCAGTTCGCGTTCCGCGTTCTGTCCAGGAGTTCCGGATAAATATTTGTTGTTAATTGCTCTATATTTAAAAACTTGCTATTTTATGTTACGTAGGAATGGAGGTAGGAGACGTGTGGGGGTGGGGGGGGGGGGATCTCAAGAACAAGCTCAAATTAGACTCAAATTACACATTTGATCATTTTCTAAGACAATGGAGCATAAAGGATTGATTTGTCCTGAAAACTGCACTTTAGCCTCGAATACAACTAAGCAACTACCCTTCAATCCAAGCGCCACAGTAAAAAAGTAAGTACTATATAAGGAAAACTAACAAATTTATGATGATTGTACTGCCTTCTCTTTATTTATTTACATGGTAATGGGGAAGATAATTTTTCCAGTTTGGCTCTAACACACAAGCCTCTGTCATCAAATTTGGACCAGTGTAAAAGGTGACATGACTTGAAAGTTAAACAAACATATGTATGTATCACAGTACATATATATGCACACCCACACACACACACACACACATACACTTGCGCATACACACACACATGCGCGCACACGCACACACACACAAACAATCACACATTTTAATCTATTGCTAAACTGGTGAGCATTACTTGGGGCGCATAAAATTTCAAAAGAGCCCACATGCACTTAACTTATTGCATTATTTACACACACAATTACATTACAATAGTGGATAACATCAGTGTTTGTCTCAGGGATACGAAAGTACAATATCACCAAGAAGGCACAGAAGGCCTATTTATAATCACTAAGGTAGCCAGACCAAACAACAAAAGAAAGATAGGACTGTAAGCAAAGGTAAATACGACTACACAGCTAGCCTTTGCATAACTATACCTTTAACATTACCATCCTAGATGGAAATTCAGAAAGAAAGACAGAGAATAGGTGAAGAGGGGCAGGGGAGCTGTGGTGCAGTCTGAAGAGGGGGATTTTCTGTCTGTGCAGGGAATGGTCGGTAGGGAAAGGCTGTCCTGATCGTCGTGGGAACCTCATTCCACCACCGGGGGGCCAGAACAGACAACTGCCTTGCACTATAGCAACCCCACGAAATAGAAAATGGCAGTCTTCTTTACTCTGTTCCTTTAAGATGTATAATGCTACGACAGTCTTCTTTACTCTGTATAATGCCACAAACACACACACACACACACACACACACACAAATATGCACACAAACACGCATACACACATACACACACACAAGCACACACGCACAAACACACACACACACACACACACAAGCACACACACATGTACACACACATGCGCACACACGTACACGCACACACACATGCACACACACCCACTGAATTCCCACAAGCTTTCCTCTCTTATTGATTATATACACAAATGAGATTTCACTGTTCCCAGTCAGTTTCTGTAAAGCACATTTTCAGTGATATTCTCAGAACGTAGCAATCTCAATAAGGCACCCAAAGTGAATACTCACACAATAAATTAATTAATAAATAAATGATTTTAAAAAACAATTAATATCTGTGGGCGAAACCAATAATGTTCTTTAAGGAGTTGTCGTTGTTTAACACACTCCAGAGATATACACATCTACTGTTCCACCATCTAAAAACAGACATGCACACCTCAAGTTATTTATCTTCCAAATGCGCTCATTTTTCAACACTAATTAATATATGTCATGTGAGGGAAGTACAACGAACAAGGGAAAACACTCATTAATAAATAGCGTAGTTATTCATTCAATTTTCCATGTTCAGCCTTTAAATCTAAAATTTAAATAAAAAATATTAAATTAAATTTTGAAAAAAAAATAAAAATTAAAACCTGCTGTGGCAACCCAAAAGTATTTTATCGCAACAGAAATATAGCAGGAAACACTTGCACGTATTTGCAGCGGCTGGTGTGTCTCAAACTGAAGGGAGTGACAAGGACTAAAAATATCGGGAAGTTTGCCAGCTTTCAGGGGTGCCATATTTTAAAATACATCACCGTGTCATTCCTTTAATGTGCCATAATCTATTAGGCACATGGCAAACTAACAAGAAATTTTTTCTTTCTCTTTTTTTTAAAGGATGAGTTTTATGGCTTTGTGTTGGTGATTAATTAAATAAATAGTCTGCGTTTCACAAATCATCTTGTTAATTAGTCTGCTAACGTCACCGTAGCAGGGCTAGTCTGAGGCGAGTGGAGGCAGGGCTGGGGGTTGGGGGTTGGGGGGTGGGGGGGGTTTAAGGCACAGACCATGGCTCTGCTGGTAGTGGAGGGGCACTAGGCTTGGGGGAGAGAAAGGGGTGGGTGACGGGGGGTGAGGGGGCGGGTGAGGCTGTGTGCTGTACCACCCCCGGGCCGGCTGTACAGCGTACACAGGTGCTAGTGTCAGCTGGAATTCAGCTCCAGCTGCTCAGAGAAGATGTTTGATTTAATTATTGTCTCTCTGTCTCTCTCTCTTCTTTTGTCTCTTTCTTTCTCTCTCTCACTCTGCCACACAAATTCTCACTCTCTCACTCCCTGTTCCCCCGCTTAAAAGAAATAGCAGTAGGGACTGGTGAATATGACCTATGTAATTAAATTATGGATGTCCAGGATACCTTGTCATACCTCATGCATACTCTTCCATGCACAAATCGTCCATTCAATTCACCCAAGTCACATACTGTATGTAGCAGTCCAGTCCAAACAGTCAGCCAGAAGCTGATCTTTAGGTCAGAACACATGGGTATTCAACAAAACCACTCAGGATTGTAATCGATTACAGAAAAAAGTATACAACATTCCTACAGCACACAAAAATCCAAAATAACTTTCATATATCCTACCAAAATTCACAACTTCAACAAACTTCATATCAATGAAAAGCAAGAGCAGGGAGTCTGAACTTGAGAGACACTGATTGTTACGTTTCCAGGTCTTTAAAAGTAAACAATCCAAAACTACCCCTTTCCATCTGTAGTTCCTCGTAAATTGTATAAATTCTCCCTTTATGTCTCCAAGTTTTTCCTTTTAAATAATCCTTCATCGAAAACATTGATTACAATCTTTCCTTTCTTCAGTCATTTCTTGGCTTTGTCTTGGTGGTATGTATTTCTCCCTTCATGAATAGTTGCATTTTAGTTTTATCTGTTTGCTCTATTCTGGGTTTTGAATTTCAGCAATAACCTTAATGGCAAAGATCACATGTCTAAGAGCAAACATTTTGTTTTAACTGAAGCCATGTATGGTGTAGCATCATCTCCAGAAGTAGAGCGTGTTGGAAAGCACGATCCATGAGGCAGGTCATATACGCTTCTTTCTGCTTTGTCTTGCTCCCACTTAAACACATTGTTTTGTCTTGAATGCATATGATGGCAGCATATGGTTATGGGTTTGATTCCCAGCTGGGGGTAATGCCATTGTGTCCTTGACCATTGTATCCTTAATTGCTTCTGTAAAAATATCCAGCTGTATAAATGGATTGCATGTAAAAACATAGCCAGTGTAAATCGCTGTGGATTGGAGCATTTGCTGAATTCCGGAATGTAATTAACAAAAACCATGCGGAACAATCGCCCAATAACAATCGCTGTGTCAGTGATCTTCATGAAGAAGATCATCAGCGTGTACGCAGTAAGGTTTCAATATTGACTGTCCTAATCCTGACTAAAATATTCAGATGAGCGCACTAGTCCTAATGGGTTCATTTCACAGAACATTCTTTTCTCCTCTGGTGGTTATAATATGTAATTTGGACAAATTCCCATTGAACAGAGCAAACAGAAAGACCCTGGGAAATGACGGCTTGTGATGGAGGACTCGCCGCCGCCTTCGAGGCCGCTTTTAATTTGTAATGAACTTGGCTTTTTTCTGGGGCGTACCTTTGCCACTAATTCCCCCACTGTCAGCTCCTTCAGGGCAAATTACAAGTTTCCCTATAAGCGCGCTCACCGCCAGAGGACAAGGAAATTAGAGGGACCGAGACAACCGCACAAGGGCCTTCGCGTGTGTACAAAATATATTACACGTTACTGGGGGGTGCATTATACGCGTCGTGTGTCAAACACGCACTCACTCGCAGGCACCGTCAACCAATGAGCACTCCGCCGCTCTATCAGGCTGCCTGTGCAAGAACGCATGCAAGGAAGCGAGGAAGAAAAACAAGAAAGAAAAAAGAAAGAAAGAAAGAAAGAAGGATAATGAGGAAAGGGGGTGGGTGTTTGACAAGAATTTTAAATACAGGATATAAGCGCTCCGGAGTTAAAGGTAGTGGTTTTTTTTAAAGTAAAGTTAAGATGTGCAAAGTTAAGATGTGCATTTGAAATTGTAATGAGACTGACCTCACATGAATAAAAAACATGTAAGAGTACCAGATAAATGCATTTAATACATTAAGCATTTCGTCAATGTTAAGAAGCTGATTTGGTATGGAAACTAAATGTTTCAACACTGGCCATCTGAAGGCTTAAAATCAAAAACAACACAAAGTGTGCAATTATCCTCCTGAAGGAGGTATCAAATTAATGTTGCTTTCTCTTAAATCCTGACTAATATCCCTGTTACATTACTAATGAAGGGCAATAAAATGAGCGCTTTTATAAATGTCACTGATGCATGTGCTTCAACCACCAACATTCCCAAGCCTTTAATGTTACAGATTCATACCATCTCCCTTGATCTAGATGAGCCAGATAACACTTTTCTTAGAAGGAGAGAGATTATTTTCTTACAGATTCCTTTTCACACTTCAGAAAAGAAATAAAGAAATAGATAAAAATGCTTAAAATGGTAGTGGAACGCAACGCAATAATGAAAATGGAAAATGTTCAGACGCTGAATTTAAAGGATAGCAAATCTTAACTTTCAAAGGCTGCAAATGATTCCCGCTGTCTTCCGATCTCAGGCAAGCCTTTTTCTCTTTTTTATATTTTTCATCTAATGCAAAATGTTCTTTTTATTTAAAATTTTCTGGTGTGACTGACTTTTTATGAGGGTAATTCATTTCTATGCACATTTTCTTTCGCATTGTCAGGCAGTGAGATCACATGAAGATCATGCCTATTCAAAGCAGCCAAATGTAATTTCTGAATGTGAAATAATATCGCCGTGTTACAGGTCATTCGAATGGTGTAATTAGAGTCCTCCTTTATTGTATTTGGCTAAGTTTCCTTTCTGTCTCCCTCTCTCTGTAAAGATATTCTCCCAGAACAAAAAAACCCCTCTTCTTTCACAATGATCTGTTCTCAATCACTGTTAATGTTAACTTCATGTACACATAAGAGACTTGATAAAGATTCATTAGTCTCATTAATGGAATAGTGCGACTCGGTTTCCCACATCCTTTTCCATAGAAAATGGTTCTTAATTTCAAAGTTGTTCTGCTTTATTAAAGCTCATTACCATTTCTCTTTTAATAAGCACTCTTTAAAGTCATTACCTGCAGTGGAGTTAAAGGCTGAGCTATTAAAAGGTTACTTTAATGTGAATTACGGCCTCCCGATATACTCAAGTTAATTACTATTGGAAACTGGTTCTGGTTTAATTTAATGCTGAAAGCTTAATGAAGGATATGCCAGAGTAGCAAAATTGACAAAAATTATTCATGGTCAACAGACCTATTTATGCCATCTCCTTTCACAAGGATAATATCCTTCTCTGCAGTGAAAGAGACCTGCCTCTTTCACACCCCAACGTTCCCATTTTTCTTTCCGTATCAAAAAATTGGATGTGATGAGCATTATTTTTAAACAATTGAACAGGGATGTCAGATGTTCTTTCCTTATCAGTCATATTCTCTTTTTTTTCAAACTGCAATCATCGAGGAGAGAAAGAGAGAGAGAGAGAACACCTTAATGATTTCTATCCTCTTCATCCTCTGTCCTTCCAATCAACTTTTCAACAACACTATATCCCCCTTGTCAAAGAACCAGGTAATACCAGAATTCAATCTTTTATGTGTTATCAGGCCCACCCCCATCCTCTTTTTAAACCAAAATACCATCCTGGAACAAAGATAAATATATGTATGATTTGGAGCTGAACAATACTGTGATAGCAAAGGCTATTTTCCATTTGTACCTAGTTGAAGCAACAAATCGCACAAAATTTACTGGTGTTTATTTTTTTATTATTGCTCTGAGGGAGGATAAACATCGGTCAGAATACAGGACATGAAAACTATTTAGAGATCTGAGAAAAGAACTGATACCGGAATTTGACATGACTGAACCACAACAAAAACAGCAACAAATCATCAAAATAACCTAGGAGAAAAAAAAGGAGAAATTTAAGCTGAGCATTTTTTTAGGGGCTATTAACAGCAGTGATTCCAAATAGTTTGTTTAGCGTTTGTAGCGTTCATGGCAGTTACTTCAAAATAAACTCAAAAAGGAAGGGGGCATTTTATCAAAAGTATAAAGAGAAATGATGAGGGGGGGGGGGGGGGGGGGGGTGAGAATATGCAGCGAGTCAGGGGAAAATTTCAAAAGCACCGGCTGCTACCTGCCCCGTCCATAAATCTGGAATCCAGCTTAATTCAATCTGGTTGTTGCATCTGACTTGGCGCACCGCAATTCGATTACCACAACTGTACTTTCTAACTGCTGTCAAAAACAAGTGAGCCCTATGTAAACATCTGCCAAGGCGCATGGCTGCTTCCGATTAGGCTGGCCTTAAATCAAACCGCAGCAATGAATCTCTATCTGACGCTAATACTTTTTAACTTCATGCACGCAATTAAAATGAATTGCGGCCAAAACATACAGGACAAAACTGCATTAAGGTCCCATCCTCCAATCTATAGCTGAACCATAGACTTAACCTTTCAGATGGCTGTCTCCACTCCGTTATTACAAACACAGTGGTGCGGGGTGGGGGCTTCTAAAGGTGAAGGAATATTTGCAGTGGGATTGAGGTGGGACCTTCAATTTATAGAATAGAGATATACTGTAGTAACCAAGTAAAAAGTGCATAGGCCACTGTTGTTCCGCAAAATACTTGAAATTCCTCTTTATGTTTTAAGACAGATTGTGTTTTCTTACAAACATGTAAATTGCCTAATTTTTCATACCATTTTTTCTGGTACTATTTAAAGTGTCATCTCCTCTTAACTCAAACCAATCAGCAGAAAATGAGAAGGCTTGCGTTTAATTTTAGACAGCAGATCGTGAGACCCACCAGGCCCATGAGTGACCATGGCTCCGTACTGCGACCTTTGTGCTTTCCCACAAAATCCTTAAAATGTCAGGAGAACTCAGCGATGTTTATTCAGAAAACCACTCTTTTACTCTTTTTTATCATAAGTCATATGCAAAAATGAAATATACAGTTACTTTTAACCTTAAGGCCAAGTTTTTTTCAGTGCCGCGCATAACATACTGAAGGCTTCTCAGAATCATTCATAGACGGCCATTTTAAAAATCATTGTATAAGTGTATGCTCAAGCTCAGAAAACTTGAAAAATGGCTTAACGAGAAGGTAACATGCCTTTTTTTTCTTCGTGGAAATTCATAAGGACAATGGCTGCAGCGCAAGGGCAATTTAATTTTAATCACACCGCATTTTTGATTTGCATAAGACCGAACAATGCAATACAACTTAACCAAATAAATCGGCTCATCAGCAATAACTCGGGCAAATGAAAATCAAAGTGAATGTGAAACCCGCGCGTTAGAAACCGTGGCGGAATATGCTGCAGGTGACAACGGCAGCTGCGATCGCTCTCCGTCTCTCAAAGATGGTCTGAACGATGCAGCGCGCTCGAATCAGATTCATCTTCATAGCGCGTAATTACGGGGCATCAAACAGGAAGTTAGGGTTGTTACGGCAGCAGCCGTCCGAAAACGCTGCCGAGAGCGTTTCTTCTGCAGCCCATTAATTGCCTCTCGCGTTCATATTCATTCACACTGCGCAAGTCTGACGGGCGAGCGATATCAAGCCTGTCGACCATTCCTCCCCTCTTTATTTGCTGCTGTTTCTCCTCCAAAGAAAATGTTTAATTTAAAGGCCTGTTTCATTGAACTCTAATGCTAATAAACACAGGGATAACTGGATACAAATGGCCAATAAATTTAAGGCAGATCTCTCTCGCGCTCTCACTTCAGAACATATTACATCAATGTATGGAATAGCAGACACGCCGTCACAAACAGACAAACACCAGCGAAGAACAAGAAATCTTTGAAAACCAGCCAAAAGGGTGGGCAGGGACGTACTGGCAGATATATAAAGTTTGCACTATTTTCATTTTTCATACTGTGGTCTACAAACAAGGCAAATATATTGGAATGCTTCATAGGAAATTGTTCAATTTCATATGATGGGTTCTGCCTGCAAAGCTTGATGCCAAACTTTGGAATGAGTGAATCTTGCGCCACACTGTGTCCCTGGGGGGCGAGGGGGGTGGGGGGTGGAGGGGGGGGAGCAGAGTCTGTCTTGAGGAAAGGGAGATAAATCTGAAGGAATGGCCATTCTGGAAAAGACGTTTATATGGCTGTCTGCACTGATGGCAACGATCCACTCCGGTGGGTTTACAGTACTTCTCAAACATTAGATTGAAACCAAGGACTTGCCAATCGAGGTGACGCTGTCTAAATACGTACAAACGTCACGTTCGCGACATTACGCTCTCTGCACTCACTTTCCCGGTAAGTTTTGTGGTGCAGTGTAAGCCTACTCTTTTTTGCAATAATAGTCTAACCTCAAACTAAAATTTGTAATTACTGCACACCCAGAGTGTCATTGACTTCATGGGTGAGAGTGGTGTACGAAGGTGTACAACATTAATTGCTATTTTTAGATGGGCCTTTTCAAAATAGAGGAACTTGGACAAACTGAAAATGCAGGAAAAAATGCCTTTGGTTGCAAAAAAGGTTCTACTTGTTTTTCTTTTTTAGTACTTCCCAACTGTGGCTATTGTGCAGACATACTACATGTTGAATGTATGGGTTCACCCAAAATATTTTCCTCCTATGAGGATAAAAAAAAAATAAAAATAAAAAATAAAGTTTAACAAGAAAGTTGCCTACATCTGTGAAAGTAGTCACAGATGTAGGCAACATTCCCATAGTACCCTAACTAACCTCCCACGCACATTAACGCACAGGACAGCGTAATTACAGCAAGAGATGGGCTGTGCCACCACAAGTTCACCGGGAGTCAGGCCATCCTGTCTTCTTTAAACCTCTGTCTGTCTCTAAAACACTCCATCTGAGCCCACTCCCACAGACAGACCTCAAGAGAACTGCAGGTTACGTTCGCAAACTGTTCTGCTTTTATCATTAAGAAATGTTACAATTTAGGGGTAACCTCATCCACCCACTCCACCCCCCACCCCCCCCCAACATAAAAATAAGTATGAAGAGGACAGTGGCAGTTGCAAATGAGAATGCATAACACATCTACATGCACAGACAGATATTAAAAGACTTTTTAAAAGCCAGGCTGATGAATTTTCACCCATTTCCAAATGTGTGGGGGAGCTGAGGGGAAACGTATCAATCCCTTTTAATACACTACTAAATAATTGAACAAAAATCAGTGATTTCTTTCCATCTGCCATCACACTTCTGTTTGCGAGAGTCTATGAGTAAATTTAAATATATTCATTACACACAGGGCGTGCTGATTTATTCATAAATAAATTCTTGCAGTGTTCTAAGTCTGAAGTGAACCTGTGGATGCTACCTTCTGTCACCGACGTCGAAGTCAGTTACCGTCCGCTCCGCGTTCACTTCAAGGGAATGTTCAGGAACAGCGTTAACCGGGGGAGGGGAGGGGGAGCCAGGGGCAGGACGAGGAACAAACATCGTCCTTAATTAAATGCACTCGTTTACTTATCCGTACAATGTGATGCACGCTGTATCGTTGATAGGAAAAGATTGACTGAAATATTTTTGATATTGCTCTTTCTCTCTCTCTCTCTCTCCCGCTCTCTCTCTCTCTCTCTCTTTGTCTCTCAGGCAGAAGGCGCTCTGACGTTCAGAGGTTGTTTTTTCAGGTTTCCAGATGCTGGTACCGACTGAGTTCCTTTCTCCACAGGATGAAAATACCCCCCCCCCCCCGCCCCTTCCTCCCCACCATCCCACATCACACCCCCCCCCCCCCCCAATCCTCCTCCGTCAGAGACTGACAGCTGGGCTTAATTACTGCATTTTAAAGATGTGCTCACCGGCGAGCCACAAAGCTTTCAAATCAGCAATTTTCCTTTATTCGCATAACACAAGGAAGAAAAATAATAATAGCGGTGATGATATCGGCGGGTTACAAATTGTAGGGAAATTTTTCCATTTTTTAACAGCTAAAGTGCAAATTTGCCTAATGTCCAAGATAGTGTGAGGAGCACATCACTCTTAAATTCGATTTTTATTTGTCTTTTAAAAAAAAAAAAATATGAATAGTAATTGGCTTTTTTAATTAATCTACGCAAAATACGCCGCATGAACATTTTTTTTGGCAATCTGTTCCTGACTGCCTTCAAGGTTGTATTACTTTAACTCCGTGCCTAAGTGAGACTTATGAAGGCCCAGATGACCCTCATCATAAATCTCACACCACGTTTTTCAGGATGCTAATTACTAGGGGGTCGTCTGATCATTTTATTCAAAAATACAGCATTAAAACTATGTAAATTTGGGGGGGAAAAAATCTGTGAAGTAACCTGTGAGGAGTTATGTGGTGGAGGGGCAGGGTTTGACCTATGTAGCTATCAACTTGGAATACTCTAGGAAGGGGTTGTTGAGCTACTGGGGACTAAGGGAGAGGGTCCTATTGCCAACACTCAGCCTGTCCTTGAAATCCTTTCTCTTGAAATGGGACCCCAAGTTTTCCACTGCGGGTTACAGGAGGGGACAAACAGATCCCAGCCACAAAGCCAACCAGAGACACTGTAATATGGATTCTTGCAGTGCAAGGTGTGGAGACAAGGACTAGTTGTATAAAGTCTTTTTTGCTAGAATTAGCAGCAGAAAGTGAGGATTCTGGGATAAGCAGAAGAAAATGTTAATTCCAGAATCAGCAGAAGAACGTGGGTTCTAGATTCCATAAACAAACAGTCCCAACTTGCAGTTCTGTTTGAGAATATAAAAGTACACCCTGAAGACAACATCTGATCATTTGATCAATCATTTGATAGTGCCTCATTTACAATGTGATACATTCACATTAAAGAGGACGGACTGTTACGATGACAACTAAGCTGACAGGTCTGCACATAAAAAGTTAACATGGTTGAAGTGAGATGACAATAGACCAGCTTTTCAGTTCATTTTATCAGTCGGTTGATGGTGACTAAAAATAAGGGTGATGCTTTAATGTGCTTCTTTATTCCAGGAGTCGGCAGAGTCCACGGAACGTTCTGGCATGTTATCTGGCTCTGTCTACCTATCCTCAGTCTTTCAACTCATCATGCTTTTTAAAGGGGATGGGGGATTGAGAAAAGAGCATAAAACTAACAAAAGAGAAAACTGCGAATGATATGATCACAGGACATTATGAGAACGAGTACGAGTCTTTCATTTTTGCAGTCGTCGATGCGTATTTCGCTCTTTTTCTCTCGGTTGAGAGTGCGGGTTGTCAGGATGCGGGGAAAGCGGGATCGGGGCTGTCGCTGCGCGTGCGGCGCCGTTCTTCGAGAGGCGCGTGCGTCAGGGAAATGAGCCCCGGCGCTCAGTCTCTCTTCCCCCCCTCAGCAGTTACACAGACCGGGGGCGCCACGCTACGCGCGTCCTGGTGTTCTACCGCTCTGGAGGACAAAAGGTCATTCTCTTACCTGACACAAAGGATGGGAAAACCTTCCTCTTTATCGAGATGAGCAGACAATCCATCCAAGTAGTACACATGGTCCAAATTCTCTGACTCTGTACCTATAATGAATTTCAACTTGAAGTGAAACAAAATGTGGGGCAAAGGGATTTGTCATACATTCAATCTGATTCTGTCAAATGATTGTTGTTCATGAGTTAAATGGAATCTAAATACTTTTTGACTTTTTGACACTAAATTAGGGGTAGCCACACCCCCCCCCCCCCTTTCCCACACACTCACACACACACACACACACACACACAAACACCAAATTACGATAATTATTTATTACTTACTGTTGCACTTAATTATTAATTGTAAAATAATGGCTATTAGATCTTTTAATACTAACATGGGTTGCCTTAACTTATTATTTAAAATAAGTAAGAATAATTATTTCTGACATGGACAATAATAAAGTCACATAAAACACAAACAGAACAGGATGTGTTAATATTTCAGATGAGAGTTCAATACCCATGCCCTGACAAAGACACACATCACAAACATTCCAGTTTGTTTGGAACACTGGGAACATTTTCTACCAATAGTACAGAGATCAAATATCTACAGCAAAAGTCGCTGGAAATGTGGTTTCAATGTTAACATGATCCTCTTTTTAAACTTGTGTATTTTTTGTGCAATGCAAGATTTATAATTGACATTAAAAATCATAAACCATTTCAAGATATCATAAAAACAATATTAACACAGGGGAGAATATTAAAATGTAAAGTCCACAGTGATGAATAGGAATTCAGGGAAATAAATCATTATTAATGGTCTTTGAAAAAAATGCTAATGTACACGAGACTCCAATGAATTTTCATATCTAGAAATAAAAATATATTTAAGTTATGGGGGTGAGCATCTTTAAATAGGGAAGACACCAATCCTTCACTGAAATGTCTCTGCACTGAATTTAGTTAAATAAATAACACCACTTTAAAGATCACAATATTTAAATCAATAAGTAGGCTATAACCTTATCTCACTCTGTGCTTCCACATACTGCATCACACATTTGTATTAATGTTACTTCATAAAATAAAATAAAACACACACGCGCACGCACACACGCACACACACACAGTATTACAGCTCCTTAAAAATTCCTCACCAGTCAATATTCCCCCTAATCACGCATCAGTGATTTTCACAAATGTTTAAAAAAAATTGTCAAGTGAGGACAGATGCTTTTCACAGGAAAAACAAACAATTTTTTTCCAGATTGCAAGTCTAATAAATATTTAAAAGAATAAAAGGGACAGTATTGGACTTTCTTTGCAACATGAGTAGAAAGACCTTGACTGACAAATACCATTTTATTACAAAGAGTGCCATATCGTATACACTTTCACTGGCGAACTAGGCCAGGCTAATTATTTCCCTGAATAAAAAAGCAGATTAACTCAAGAACACACATGGGAAAAATGACTGCACATCTACCGTAAATAAATAATTACACAGATAAATAAACACACGAAGACAAATCACACACCAAGCCATGGTCAAAAGAGTTATGTACTGTGCGGAATGATTCCCATCATCCTCTCTTGCTCATTTCCCAGAATGCACCAGGACAGCAACTGCCCCCCACCCATGTACGCCAGGTGAGCGAGCCAGCGGTCAAGCCAGGGCCCAAAGCAGGTGCCCACATCTGCCTGATAAACGGTCGACACTGCCAGATTACTTGATTTGATAAGCAGTACAACCCATCGGTAACATAACACATCACAAATTGTTTTGTCAACAATTTATGGTACTATTTATCAAATGACCATCGCAGTGAGCTGAGTTATGGTGTCATATCTGGCATTATGTCAATAGGCTCCACTCCACACAACCTGTGCTGAAGGCGGTCTGGAGGCGGTGATTTAGACGCACTCCGCTGTGACCTTTGTGTGACGTTTAATTCATGCGAAAGGAAAAAAAAAAAAATCACACACACACACTCAAGGGAACAACAACTGGTGATATGTTTTGAAAATTAGAAGACGAATGACTGAGTTAAACCGACATTTAATCCCTTCGACCGAAACCCATGCACTTATGTTAGCTAGAAAACAAACTTGCCTTTGTCAAAGTATTTTATTCTGAGCCCTTTTCTGGAAGGCTGCAAAGTTTTTTGGAATCAGTTTACGGAATGAACTGGAAATAGCGAGGTAGCTTTACGCTACATTTTCCACTAGTCAATTTTAATTGTTTCACTGACAGTCAGCAAGTTACAAAGCCATCGTAACATGCCTCACAAGCCTTATAAAAGTGACTTTATTGTATGTGCTTGGTCAGTGCATACTGTTCTGTATATATGAGACTACTGGGTAAGGTCCTCTGCTAACATTGACTAAGCTTTTATTTTTGTGTGAGTGAAAAAGTTAAGTGCGAAAATGACTGAATCACTGAAATGATTCATTCTACATTGTGTTTCTGTACACCATAATAAAATGATCAGCACAAATTGTGTAAAAACACTGATCAGAACACAGACAGTGTAAAACAAAGATTTGAAATAGTGAGTATAAAACAGAGATCAGAACAGTGTACTTAAAGGACTGATCAGAAGAGTCTGTGTTCTGACCAGTCAGTATAAAGCACTGATGCAAACAGTGTGCATATAACACTGATCAGAACACAGACAATGTGCAATACATGGACCTAGGCGAGGAGGATCAGCGGGTGCACACCTGTGCTGGAGCGTCTGTGGATGCTGAAATCCCAGCTGGAGGGGATGTCGACAGACTGGGAGAAGCCTGATAGCGCTGACAGCGTCTAGATCCAACCCCCCCCCCCCCCCACCCCCAACACCAGGCCCCACAGACGGCAGGCCCTTCTCTAGGACCGCGCTGACAGTCGTACACATGCCCAAATCCTTGCTGGTCTGGGACTGCCGGATATGCATCAGGACGGAATGATGGCAGAATCTCCAGGGACGACATCCTACTCTGTCTCAGCGCCAGGCCCTGTCTTTCCCTCCCTCGCTTTCAGAAGATTTCATTTACTTTTCCTCCTTTTCTGGTTTAGTCTTCCTAATTATGCTGTACCACTGATGCTCGCCAGCCATCAAGAAAAAAAAAAGTAATTCAGTATTCTGTTTGGAACATACATAGTCATCACAAACCAATGGTATTTTTTCCAGTTATTTCGTATACCCATATTGGGCTTACGTCAGCTTTGCTCTGTAACCACATTCGCTAGTGGGTTATTTTATATGGAGTTAATGGTTAAGCCATTGCCTGGAATTCACCATAAACTCTGCCATATTAATTACAAGTTGAGGTTCTGTTTGGTGAGTGTTCAGAGTTTGAATACAACCCAGACAGTTTTCTTGTGACGTACTGTAGTTTTTCCCATGGACTTAGCTAGAGTAGATAAATGGCATTCAATTTTCAATAGAGAGTGTAACTTCCTATCACTGTCATTAAGTAATGACCCCAGTAACTATGACCAGTGATTCTCTGAAACCAGCAACGCTTTCAAGGAGTCCCCCTCAGACAAGCGGCCAATGGCGGATCCCGGTGACGAGGCTGTCACGCCTGAGAGGGAGAAGAGCGTACGGTTACCGTTCTGGGCTCTCCCTCACATGTGCCAGCACTGAGCACGAGGACGATAACTCCTCAGCAACGACCCATTAAATCAGGGGGCCACCTGTTTTGGAGGGGCGCGTTGCTCGCACCTCTTCCCCAATCGAGGCACGGGGCTGAAAGGTGTACGGGAAGGGCGAGCAAACTCCCAATCAAAAATTACTGCTGCCCCATGAATGTGTCATATAAATGTCGGTATGCTAATTGCGCATTTATAACGCTCTTAATGGTGTGTTAATTTACCTCCCACACTATGATTGCACTTGAAATGAGTTAACGACTACAGAGGGAGTTAACAACATGTAGTGGCAGATGCAGTATTTCCCACATATTTATCTACCTTTGCTGGAGTGTGTAGGGAGGCAGCTCTGCTCAAAAGCCCTCAGACCAAAGGACGGGCACCGCAAAGCCAACTTGGGCCTTCGTGCACTCTTTTTTTCTTCATAACCAAATTTTGAATCTCCAAACTGAGCTATAATTTAGGTCCTTTGCAATAACATCATATCCTGGGAAGGTGGAGCCAAGAGCCACTTCTTCTCCTTCCTGCGGCCCACGGGCTGACCCGGAGGATGGAGCGCTGATGATGCAGACAGACCGCGGGCGTCCAATCAGCTGATCATCTGCCCCATAATGTTCCGGGCAATGCTATACCCAAATATGCCCTGCCCTGGAGGGGCTCTTGGTCATAGTCATCAATGCACATGCCTATAGGGGCACACTGCACCAAGAACTGGTTCTTTCACTAAACACACCTGAATGCTCATTTATGCTCTTAAATGGTTTTGGAAGCACAGTTCTACTGCTCAACTGGACCTTCTCTCCCTAGCCTAGTGTCATACTGGTGTCCCAACAACATTTTTTATTGCTTAGCCAGCCTCCTTTATCCAATGACATAGCACATATTTTACACAGCTTATACATATGCATATCAGTTCCATACAGCATATACTATGCTCTGTATGTAGTGCCTTAATTAGTAAATTAAGCAGTATGGCAAGGTGTGAAAGGTAACATCATTGAAAATCTTGAATATATCGTTCCATCCATTTAATAGAATATGAATCTAGTCTAGACTGAATCGCTCTCCATTTGTTTCAGTATCCAAGAACATGAGCCAGTCTGTAATGCTTTCATGGTTTCTTAAGCTAATCTACTGTTCCACCTCGCATTGTCTCTGTGAATTATATTTGTAAATAATGTTGTAACTCATTATTTAAATACACTCTTGATCACTACTTAAACACCACCTCCAAATTGTTTTCTTGGCTGCAGATAAAGTCTACTCAAAGTATGTTAAGCTAGTTTATGTCTGGCTGAGTTGAATTTGGAATTATAACCACTGATAACTACATGCGAACAGGCCAAAATTCCATGAACAGCTTCCTTGTGCATTTTGGGAACTGGAGGCAGTCAGAAATGTGAAAAGACCCGCATTTGGATTATAATAAACTTGTAAATGCATATCATTATGACTGTGAACAGGAATCTACATTGTCTTTGAATGCTCCTGACTCAACAGTCACAGGGACTTATAAACCAAGTGTTCAGTCATCACTGCTCTACAGAGGGTGAGAATACCACTTATCGAAACAAATGACAGATTTTCTCCACAGTGAAACATTTCATATTTGCTCAGATGTGGCCAAAGGAAAAACACTGGGCCTAAATTTTACTTTTGATTTTTTCTGGACAAATCACCCAATAAAATGTAGGTTATTTGTGTAATGCTCCTGTTGGTCCATCTGACCATTTTCTACTGTTTGAGCATTGGTGCGATGAGTGATGAATATACCTTTCACATTGTGAAAAAAGTACGTCTGGCCCCACCCGCCCCTACCCCTCCTTTGCACTGCAAGGCTGGGTGCGGGGAGGTAATGATGACAGAGGGCGGAGCATGGGAAAAAATACCGGGAAGTGATTAGACGAGTGTATAAAAGGGCTGAAAGACTGGCCGTAACTCGGTTAGACAAGGCAGTGGCGCTGCCTGTCGGCTCATTTCCTCCAATCTCCCGTCAGCAACAGGAGATCAGGCAGGCGACACCCAGACCAGGACAGACGGAGTGGTCCAGCTGCCGTTGCCATGGAAGCGCGAGAAACGGATCAGAACACAGAAAGCCCTGAATCAGCCATTGTTTTTTTTTGTTTTTTTTTATTTGCTCGTTTGTTTATTTATTTCATACTAAGGAATAAATGAGATGAGTAGGTCACATCCAGCATTTCTTTCACACAGGGATACACGGTAGCTTTGACTGTTCAGTACTTCAGCATCAAAGCAAACATGCTCTTACATTACAACAGTGCAGAAAGGTGTAAAAGCTTCACTCTTATTTACATTGTGTGAAAAGAGAGGTGGGAGAGGATTGTCAGATGTCACGTTGAATCATTTTATTCTTTTATTTTGACTTGATTAAAAACAAGTCAGATCTCAAAGTTGTACACACGTGACCTTCTGAGGTGGGTGGGAAAAATCGGGAGGGGGGGGGGGTCAGTGACAAGGGATGAGCTTTCAAAAAACACACCCCTAACTTCCTCACTTAAACCATATCCCTGCCATCACAACAGAGCAAGCCATTCTATCAGTAAATGCTAATCTCCTAATTAACAAGCTAATTAGGTAATTACGGCTTTGCAGAGGGATGCCTAAATGAAATATGACAACACAGTCACTGCTTTCTATGGCACCTGTGGGTCTTCTCAGCTGTCAAGGAAAAAAGCACAATATCAATTTCAACAGATGACAAAGTGTTGTCTTTTTACATTCCGTACAGTATCCATGCACTCGGCAGTCTGCACTGCCTTCAAAGGCTTAATTTTATTAGTAATGATGGTGGAGGCTTTAAGCTCTGCGTTTGATTCCTTCACAGACGATGAAGGCCTTCATTTGAAATCATGCCGCTCTCCGTACCCCCCACAGTGCCGTGTTTCCCAAACAGATTCAAAGCCGGCAAAAAAAACTCACCGCCTCGCGCAGTGAAGGGTTTTGTTTGCGTGATGATTGCACGATGTTTATGTACGAATCCAGATTGAAAGCCAATCTTGTCAAATCTGACACTTAATCAGGGTTATAATTACTGGCACAGCTCAGGGAGTTACTGACATTGAGCCAATCGGCAGCAACAGAAGGTAGGCAGGACTGAGCTTGCGGTTGGCAGCTTCAAACAGGGTCAAGCAGTGGCAAATAGGTGACACTGACCTTATACCACATCTGTTTCAGATTGCATTTTACACTACTCACATCAAACTTCCAGTCAAGCACTGAAATGACAAAGAAAGAAGAAAAGCTTCTGTTTCTGCAAAGGTCAACCAAAAAATTGTAACCTTTGACTTGACTGTCCGAATGTCATGAAGTGAGCCAACTCCCTTTTTTCACACAGCAATCTGCAAGCTGAGCACCCACTGTTACTGTACCACAGTAGCCTACGTAGCTGTGGCAAAAGTCATCATTGTGCCCTGAATGTCACTGTTCCTCTCTACGCCGTGTTGGCTGGACTTCCATCCACGAGTCGTCTGTGCAAAGAATACCATTTTTTATTCAGACAAATTGCCCTGGCTTACTTGGTCCTATTAATAAATCAGTTTGAACTGTCACACTGGTACTGTACTCTTCCCAAAATATCACCTAACCTTTATGATATTTAGACATGAGCTCTTGTCATTATTAAAATGTGAAGTACTGCATTGTGGTCCCACTCAGAAAATCAGTTTGGTGTATGAAACCTACAGTATGTATACTTGCATGAGAAATATAGTGTGAGTACCGCACCTGTTTAAGTCAGCAATTAGTGGTCCACACTGAGAAATATAAATTTAGTTGATAAAATGCACACGCAGGAATGACATCATTGCCCACACTCACCGAGTCCAGGCAAACAGATATTAACCATTATTTTTAATATTTATCTTCAGCAGTTAATACAAGGTGCAAGGTGTAAATAAAAGCACATGGTGATTCTGAGCAATTACTCATTTTTTAAAGAACCAATAAAACAACTGATATTCAATGAGAATATTTATGCCAAAGATGTAATATTTCAGTATTGTGTGCAAACTAAAATGGAAATGTTTACAGATGACTCATACTAGATAACACAGAATTAGACACTAATTTGTTTGTGAACTACAAAAAAGTTTCTTTTTTGACTTCATGACTTGAACTTGAGCACTGGTGACGGGGACCTGGTTTCGGACTTGAGTAACTACATGGTGACTTCGGATTTGAGATGAGTTGCACTGCCTGACTGTCACTTGAGACTCGAGGTTAAGGTACAGTAATGTCAAATACATCCATCACAAACATGTTTCACATGGTGACTTGGACTTGTTTCGGATTTCAGATGGTTACTTGGACGTGGATATGAGTTGCACTGCTGACTGGCACTTGAATCGAGCTTAAGTGACATGACTACAGTAAGCTAATGCCAAATGCATCCCTCACAAACATGTTTCGCCAGAAAACTTATGCTGATAACAATGTAATCACAGAACTCACAAGTTATCTAGTCAGATTTGGCTGGACTGTAGCTAATATCGAGGATGATGATGAGGTCTGTCCAACACATTTGAAAGAGCGGATTGTGACAGCACTGTGTAGCCTAACTTGCGAAGTTCACTGAATTTGACATAGCATCCTGAAATGTCCACTAAACAGCAAGTCCATGGAGTGGTCCAAAACGTTAAACTGAAGTGGTACTGTGCGGACATTGCAAGTCGAAAACAGACGTTTTCAGCCAGTTAATACATTTTATTTCCACCATAAACGCTTAAATTTGACACTACTACTATTTTCAAAAACAAGGCGCTTGTGTAGCTATATTGTTATTTCGGAAAGACGCATCGTTAAATATATAGCCTAATTAACTAACTATTGTATCACTGACGTGTTTTTTTTTTTTTTTTTTACTGCTAGCGATAGTATTCAGCTACAGCCAGCTAGGAAGCAGACATCATTTCAGTACCACGTACCGCGTAACCATGCCTGTTACGATGGGAACGGGCATTGAGCAATAAACGCATTTATCAGCTGTGCATATCTCTAACTAGGTTTTTTTTATTTTTATTATTTATTTTTTTATTTACTGTTTCAGCTACTAGTAGCGAGCTGAGCAGCTAGCCGGCAAGATTGCTAAAACAAACTAAATCACATCAAATTTCCTTAGTAAACTTCCTCCGAAGTTTTAACTGGTTTACCTTCACACAGGAAATGCGGGGCATCGTCGAATCGGTCAAATTGCCAGGGCCAAATAGTTTGAATGACGTTAACATAAGCCAATAGTATGTTGCCAAACTATGAGTGATTTCATAAACAACCAATAAAAAGAAGATGTTTCCAATAATACGAGACCCAAGTCGTTCGTAATTCAAGCATGTTCGAAGCAGCGTGATATGTAACGGTATGATGTGTAATTCTTCTCAAGTTATCTTTTACCACTCACATTTTAGCTAGCTTACCACTTTTATGATATCAGCATAAACAGACCTCTGTTTTTAGTTTCTGCTCGTGAAAAAAGATACTCAGATACTCACATATTTTGAGTTGAGCATCTGGCGAACCAAACAACCGTTTTAACATTAATTTTGTCAATAGATTAATAGTAGTAGATTATGGACATGAGGACAATTATAGGCTTTTACCTCCGTTTTGTTAAGGACTTATTATTTTTTTGTGTATCTTTGTGTGCGTGTCTGCATGTGAGATTTCAAATGGCTCCACATGAAGCTGTAGATAGTCCGTTATTAAAATAGCATGTATTGGCATACGAACTGAACAAATCTGCTTCCTTAACTCAGGATATAATAGCAAAATCATATAATTGTAGCCATGTTACCTTGGGGGCTCTCCTGGTTCTTTAATGTAGTTTGCATCATTAGTTTTTACTATTTCAAGGAAGTGTCCTATCATTGTGTGTGTAGCTTGTTCTTTCCTTATTCCACAAATTATTTACTCAGTAATTCCAGCATTCCTAAAGAGAATTGCAAATGTTTTGATATTTTACCATTGTATTGCACAATATAATAAAGTGCTGTCTTGTCTATTCAATAACATTTTGATTGCATTTATTGTTCATAAGATCGTTTGTTTCAATAGCCTTTTAAAACTGCACTGCAATGTTCTGCAAACATCTCAATCCAAGAGGCATATTCAAAAGTTACATTTTAGTATAACTATTGAATAATACAATAAGCAAATGTGGATTTCCTTTGGTATTTGTACCTTTCAGATATCAATTTATTGCAGTAACAGAGACGCTTACAAAAGGTACGGTGGAATTTGAAAATGACCTAAAAAGAAAAGGTATGAAAATGAACAGTGTACAGTGCTGTGAAAAAGTATTTGTCCCTTTCCTGATTTCCTCCATTATTGCATATTTGCCACACTGAATGATCAGGTCTTTAGACAAAATGTAATATTTGACAAAGGGAACCCGACTAAACACAAAACCTATTTCTTATATTATTATTTCATAAATTTTTTTTTTTTTTTTTAATTGTCAAAGACCCATATCAGCCGTGTAAAAACGTAATTGCCCTCATAAAATGAATCACTGGTTTTACCACCTTTAGCAGGAATAATTGCAAACAAACGCTTTCCTATAATTTAATATCAGCCTTTCACATCACTGTGGAGGAATTTTGAGCCCACTCTTTTTTGCAGACATGCTTTAATTCAGACAAATCGGTTGGCACTTGTTTTCTGTCATGCCGCAGCATCTCTACTGGGTTCAAATCAGGACTTTTGGCCACTCCAAAACTTCAATTTTGTTTCTATTCAGCCATTCAGTTTTGGACTTGCTTTTGCATTTTTGGGTCATTGTCTTGCTGCATAACCTAATTACGCTTCAGCTCATGGACAGAAGAAATTCTCCTTAAGAACATTCCGATACAGAGCAGAATTCATGGTTCCTTCAATAATGGCAAGTCGTCCAGGTCCTGAGGCAGGATCCCCACACCATCACACTACCGCCACCATGTTTGACTATTGGTATGTCCATAGTGTGAAATGCTGTATTTTCTTTACACCAGATATAATGTGACCTGTGTCGTCCAAATATTTGCACTTTTGACTCATCTGTCCATAGAACATTATCCCAAAAGCCTTGGGGATCATCTAGGTCCTTTTTTCAAATGTGAGATGAGCATTGAGGTTTCTATCGGTTAGCAGTGGTTTCTGTCTTGCTACTCTCCTGTGAATCCCATTTTTGCCCAGGCGCTTTCTTCTTGTGGAGTCATGAACATTGACCTTAGCTGAGGCTAGAGAGGCCTGCAGTTCTTTGATGTTCTTCTGGCATCTTTGGTGACTTCCTGGATGAGTTATTGCTGCACCCTTGGAGAAATTTTACCACTGTTCCTAGTGTTCACCATTTGGAGATTATGGCTCTCAGTGAAGTCCCATAGCCTTAGAAATGGCTTTCCAGACTGATATATTTCAACAACTTTTTTCTCATCTCTTCTGGAATTTCCTTTTATTATGGCATAGTGTGCTTGTAGAAACGTTGTGGTGAATACTTCACTTTGATGGTCAAGTTCAATATTAGTGAGGGTTAGATTCAAAAGGGCTTGCTGCAATCAAGCCTGGCAGTGTTCCATCAGCTGAATCTAATTGTCAATTAAATTTGGTTAATTGGTTGATTGAGTAAATAAGGGGGCAATTTTTCACATGGGTGATGTGGGTATTTGATAACATTTTTCATTTAAAAAATGAATACATTTTTAAAATGTGATTCGTGTTTACAGTTTCCCCTTGTCTAATATTACATTTTGTATAAAGATCTGAAACCAGTGTGACACATATGCAGTAATACAGGTAATCAGGAAGGCATTGTATATTTTTGGTGAATCTTCCAAAATTTCTCCAAGAGTGCAGCGACCACTCATCCATGAAGTCACAGAAGATTCCAGAAGAACATCCAAAGAACTGCCAGACACATGTGAATGGTACTGTACATTCATGTGTATCTGGCATAGCACAAAGGACAACTCACAGGTGATTCCAAAGAAAAGAACAGATAAGTACTGGCTACACATACCTGAGAGGCAAAAAGGTTAAAACACCTACCTTGATGCAGATTATTTTTCTGTGAATGGTACACAAGAACTTTTCTTTTTCAATTTCCTCGTTCAAAACAAGAGCTAAATTCAATATTTCAAAACAGTTTTCTCCCAGGGGTGACACTGGACTTGTGATATAATGTAGCCATTTGGGTCAATTCTACTGCATCACTGGAAGAAAATATGGTCTTTCTGAAAAACAGAAAATGTTCTCTGTTGTTATTTTCATTTAGACATAATGGAGTTTTCTATCCCAAATGTAGCAGTTTTCCTAAATAGTGATGTCTGTGATTTTCGGTTTATTTCATTGCAGTTTCTCTGTGTAATTTCAGTTGCATTTGTTATGTGTATTGCTTATTTGCTTTATCATGGACTACTGCCTTCCATAACAGCAAGCAATATGGCTGCTATTCATACTAAATGAATAGCATGGCTATTGCGAAAATAGTCTGTGCACTATTATTGTTCCTTGTAATGCGAACGTGGTACTACTAACATTTGGGAGAACCCCAAAGCAGTTTGCAAAAGGATGCAGCCTTTGCATGGAAATGAATTATGTTGACACACAGCTGAAAATGGCAGTGAAAAGGCATGCGATGTAATGCAATGAAGAATCATGCACTGCACCAGAGGAGAGGCACACCAGCAGTACCTTTGAGCCCTTCCTGACAGGTATGCAGTGTGACTTGACAGCTCAGTATTTCAATGATAAATGCAGCCGTCCTGGGACTCCCATTCACTAAACTCAAGAGTGTGTTGAGCTGATACTTCAAGGTCAAGTGAATAAGAAAGAGTGAAACCACACAGATCGTGGAGGGGGGAAAAAAGAAAGAAAAAAAGAGGCCGATGGCCCAGTGGCAGATCTTCTTTCTCCTCCTCTCTGTAGCCAAGGCAGTGAGGGGATCCTCACTGACTTCCTCATCCCCACTGAAATACTTCATTTCCAACCTTCACACACTAGTTAAACACACTGAACACATTTACAATAAAAAGAACAGAACTTAAACAGTGTAAATATTGCGAATGACTTAAAACCAGAAACGCTTTTCACATATGATACTTCATTGAACCTGTTCCATGGTGCACACGTGCATTTATGTTTCTGTATTAAAACTGTTAATCAGATTAACATTAAAATTGACATTTTTATTTTCAGTGGAAATGTAACATAAAAATGCTAACTATTCCCATCCAGGGTAAGGCCATAGATGCTATAGAGTAGCGCACTGACTACTGTACAGTACAATTAGCCTGTTGTTTAGACCAGGGGGAACACTACACAACCCAAACAGGTTTTATAGTTTAAAGAAATCTATGATATGTTTATTTTCCTGTGCACAAGTTTGAATTGCACATTCTTGAAGACATTTTACACAACACCTGGGAAACGAGTGATTAACTTCATTCAGTGGAATTCATCAAATTTCAGAAGGGAAAATACACATTCGGATACTCATGAATTTCAACATAATACAAAGCCCTGGCCTTTGTGATTCAATTGTCTTCTTAATGAAACCCAGAATGGCAATTATCCTTGACCTATAAAATAAACAATAACTGTTAGGGGGGAAATGAGCAAACTGGCTGAGCCCCTGTAATTTCCTGTATTTAGGCTCTGTCCGCGTGGCCATTCTTGTGCTATTATCAAACCCTGGAACTTTTTGCTGTTCGTCAAATTGACATTCATTACAGTTTGTTAGTTAAAAATTGATAAAGATAAATCGATATCAATGGTCTCTGTAGCTCCTATCTTACAAAATTCTTTGCAACATTCTCTGTCGGCAGTCTTGTTTAAAAGTGTAAGACCACGAAGGCAACATTAGGTCACTCTTCAATCCCACTCAACCTCGTTCTTAAACCGCAATTATCGTACCCCCGCTTGCTGTGAAACATATCTCTAAATCGGTTACACTGTCGTCCAATTAAAGCATGCACACACACACGCACACATGCACACACACACACGCTCACACACCCACACACACACGCACACTCACATACACAATCCTGTGATCACACACATGCACACAATATAATCTTGAATGCAGGAGTATGAACTAAAAATCTGCTATAATAGTCCAGCAAAACCTCTTTTGTCTTTGTGGATGAAATGTGACATGCACAGTGAAAGGTGAACACATTATTCTTGTTCAGGCCACAGTAATAACAGCCTTTAATAAATTACTTAAACAGTTTCATCAATATATCCCTGATATTTTAAACATACTGCCCTCAATAAATTGCATTGTTTGACATGTATTGTTTGTAAAGACGTGTGTAAATCAAAACGAAAAAGCATTTCAGTACTGTATGGGAAGGCAAGCTCAACAATTTCATGTATTCAAAGGCATTTCATAGGCTGTTATCTGCAACCAGAAACACGGGAAGCAACTCACCAAGTGAAAAATAAAAATGATCACTAAGTCTTGTGGTGACCAAGTCAATCAACTTAAATTAATTCAGCGGATTTAAAAATAGTGGTAAAAAACATAAACAAATGTTAACATACTAGCATGTTTCTGTCATGTCTCTTCTTTTGTTTTTCATCTATGAAAAACATCTATCTTTCCCCAAAGGAAGTTTAATGCCATGCATACCTGATTATTTGCTATTTAATTATCAAATGTTAATTCCCCTTGTAACAATGTGCCAGGATAGGCAGCCTACAGGGCATTAGAATCAATTCATGCACCATAGATTGTGAATTGGTGCCAACATTCACTAATTCGCAGCGCACTGCTGTGTGCTCACGCATCTGCAGAACTGTATGATTGACTTTCCAAATGTATTCAATTTAACAACTTTATTTTCTCTTCCCCCATCCCCCCACCCTTCCCTAATTTTAGATAATTATTCCCACCTCCGTCAAAGCCTGTCACCGTGTCTGTGTAAGAACTGTGTGAGCTACAATCAGGGGGTACAATTTCATTTATTTATTTTTTTTATGTTTTTTTTTTTAACAAGAGGTTTTTTTTTATATCTTAAATACAATTCAGTTATATATTGTAATAATACCAAAAGTACCATCTGGTGTATTCATGGAAAATAAAACTTGACCTGCTAAGCACTGGAAAATGTAATATAAAAATGTATCTTTATATGTATTTGTTGGTTCCTAAATATTATGTCTCCAGTTTAGTATAGATTTTAAGTATCCTTTAAAATTAAAACGTCATACACATGACATGAATAAAAACAAACAATGACCAGCATTGGCTTTGGCATTTTATCATATAGTGTCACAGATTGATAATATGTTTTATCAGTTATTAGTGATTGTCTAAACATTTAATTGAAAGACATAAATAGTATTTGCATTACTCTTGCATACACAGAATTTAAAATAACAAATCTGGTTCCACACTTACAACTTAAACAAGGTGGCCACCAAAGAATTTAGGCTGTTACTCATTGATGGCTGTGACTAGATACCTAAGAACTATGCACTTACCAGTAGCTTGTTTGCACTGTTTATCATTTTAGATTAGAATTGGGCTCCAATATAGGATCAGTCGACACAAGACTTCAATCAGCAGTTATATTAAGCAGGGCCAACATATAGCATATAACATCCACTTGTCATTTCTGAATGTTGAGCAGGCAGGTTTTTTCATTGTAAACAATCCCAATTTAAAAAAATAAAAGCATTATATCAATAAACTATTTTTATGCCTTCCCACGCCTTTTGTTCTACCCTTCTACCTTCTTCAAAACCAATTCTGCATTCAAACAAGCAGAAGTAATATTGGAGAAATCTTGCAAATATACAGCTTAATTTTTATGCAAATTGTTCTTAGTCCATAAGAGGTCAATGCACGTCGATGCCACCATGTCCATGTCCAGACATATAGATGTTAAAACTTAAGCAACCATTTCATATTTTGGAAATTTTCAGCACAGCCTACTTTTGTTTTTTTTAAATAGAACAAAAACAACTCATTGGTTATTCAGAAGGCAATATCAAGTGGCAACAATATCAGAAGGCAACAACATGGCATGGAAATTAATGGTAAAAAACAGACACTGTTATTTGAACTGTATACGGGTGAACAGTTAAACAGAAATCATTAAATGAGCTCTAGTTATTTGTTTTAGTTTGTCTCATAAATGTAAATTACAAATTCGAGATATGACTTGCATTTTAAAATATATTTATATAAACATACTGGCTATGCATTTCCTTGCAGGTGAAGGAAATGAAATATTTCAATATACAGATAATTTTCGTGATCAACATTATGATGAAAACTGGGAATTGGAATTGAGGGGGCTAATTATTATTCACGTCATACTGCCCGATAGAAGTTTTTTATGAAGTTTGACAGATGTTTAAGAAAATACATTTTCGAGCATTAGAGACCATTTCTTTTGCCATATAATGTGTTAACATCCGTAAGATTGGGGATAAGGGGGTGAGATAGCCTCCTCTCCTTTGTGATGCAGATAATCATTCCGTCCCACCTCATTTGTTAAACTTGCGTATAATGTTCGGTTAGGTGCACAAAAGCGCAGTAAGTAAGTGGCGGCAGGGAAATAACTTACTTACTCGTGAGCGACACATGTACGTGTGCGCATATTTTAACTATCCACAGGACAACAAATAGGCCTAAAATCATTTTCCACGCCCCCAGACTCAAACATTAACTTTCGGGGACTTTAATCCCCGGCACACCCTACGAACATAAGGACGAAAATAAAAATAACTGCAGTTGTTCATCTGAGGAGATACACAACGTTACCGCGCAGAATCTTTCGCTGGAAATTTCTCCCTTTATGAGCAACCCCAGAGTTTCAGAGGTAGAAAATAGGGTTAAAGACACGTGTTTTCTGTCAAAAACTGTCTGTCATCCAAAGCCAAAAGTTTCAAGGAAGAAAACGAAAAGAACAAATCAACGTTAGCCAAAAGCATCTTCACATCTGCAAGATCTTCTCCCTCCGGGCACATCGATTTTCGAAGTTCTCCACACAGCTGACAAGCTAAGACACAGTCTAACTGTAAGTGAGACGAAATGCACATCGGATAATCAAAACATGTTTTACTGTAAATAAATATGTTGCCAGCCAACACATTGAATGCAAAGTCACTTGGTTAGACTTCACAAAGATTCGAGAGAATTTTCCCACAGTTCGCTTGTAACTAACAAAAATACACCCCACATTTACGGGGCGCTTATAAAACGTAGCCACTGTATCCTTACATCCCGCTCATCGACTTGTCTGCTGCCATAGCAACTATAGAAGAGGACAAAGCAGCGCCGCCTGCTTGTGCAGTGGATGTCACCCGTGGCAACGGCCAATCAGAAGTTACTGGCTGTCTCTACAGCCATGTTGAGGAGGTGGATTCTCTGGGCGGGTTCTAAGAATCAAATTCAGGCTCCCGACAGGACAAGTCGCCCGTCAGTCTCACGTAGAGAAGGCGTGGATTGGTGAGAGAACGCTCAGTTCCAATATTATAAACATGGCCTCTGCCTGCCTACCTTGCGAGCAAGGCTAGGTAGAGACGTCTGTACCATGGTCTTGGAAAGCGGAGAGCGCGAGCAATTCATTATCAGTTTGGTATCAAACAATATAAAACTAAGGGTATGCACTTTCTTTTGTTTGTTGAATTTCCAAGTGTGTACGAGGAGTGTAATGTGATGCCATTTTGCTGTACGCTCAAGTAAGGCTGACGAAAAGTGGGACTCGGGCGATTTTTTTTTTATATTTTAGGTCCTTGCTTCATTTATTATTATCACTATTATACATTACTCTAGTATTTTGTTTTCGGTGTTTTCGGCGAGAAGAAATGACAAGATCATAGACCCCTCCTCTCATGGGCGGAGCGTGCATTTTTATTTCGATTTTGTATTTTTTTTCTGGTCCTGATCTGACACGTCTGCATTGAGTGAGTGGCATTGGCACATTGTCAATCGCTCACTACCGCTGCCATCAAACACCATAAAGCACACAGTCAGAGATTCGGACTCATAAATTTCAAAAGGCTGATATTTTTGCGCATTGCTTTACAGTGTGTAATTAATTTTTCGTTATTGTATTATTCATTTTACAAGTAAATCTGCGAAACTTTTTCCAAATTAAATTTTCATTTTTGCTATCACTATTATTATTTAGCAGCCGGTACTAGTCATTTAATTAATTTATTTTTTCATTTATTTTTGAAAACATTTATATACTGAGTTTCTCAAGTATTATACTACCAACATAGGTACTGTATACTTTGATTTGCATTGTTTATTTATTTTGTTTTATTATTTGTTTCCCACTTAGCGTCGGATGTTTTGTTTCCTGGTGGTTTAAATTGGGATTTGACCAAGTTTGCAAGAAGAATTACGCGGGGAGACATAATCGCAAGAAAGGTTACTAACATATGAAAGAAATCTGCAAGGAGCTTTACCAGTCATATCCAACACGTCAAATCAAAGAAAAAAGACCAATTGGAAAGAAGATTCGAACAGGATCAAAGGGACAGCGGCTGTCATACGAATACCGAAGTGTCAACAATGAAAGTATAGATATTGGAACTGCAATTACGAACAAAATATTTATCATATATTTATAAAACGGTGCTTCGATTCAAGGGGAGAAGAACATATTGCAAGAAGAAAGTGTTTACTGGGACACACATTCGTCATACTATCTCTTGATAGTGACTCGTATCAATTTATCGCTCTTTCTTATTTTTGTGCGCAGTTTTTAAGAAATAGCATTATACCTTGATCCTTCTTGTACCGCACAGACTTAAGAATTGGCTTTGCATGTGATTTTTTACAAGCTCCATTTCTTTGCGTTGGTTCGTAAGAAGTGCATTGATTGTGTTGCGGCAGACTATGGACGAACAAGCCCGGATAATGCAGGCTCTCGGCGGTGTCAGCCTTGCTGGTCACTCGGTACAAGGAGGCATGGCACTGCCGCCACCGCACGGACACGAAGGCACGGATGGGGACGGAAGAAAACAAGATATTGGGGACATTCTACATCAAATAATGACCATAACTGACCAAAGTCTGGATGAGGCGCAAGCAAAGTTGGTTCCTTTTTAATGAATTATTTACTGCACAAATTGTTGCACACAGTAGAAGGCTATTGTGTTTATATTGTACAACTAGCTTAGTGTTGGCGTAGCTTTCCCGAAAAAAATATAAGATAGCATGCATTTAATGTGTAATATTAAAACAGGAGAACGGGTTGTGTATAACAGCAGTGATGAACGTGAAAGAGATGATGACACATACAACTGAGTTCGTGTTAAAACCGTGGTATTGTAGCGTGGTTAGCCGCTCGCCTTCCCCGAGATCGTTATATTTGAATCGTGAGCAAATTTTACTTAATAGAAGTATGTGTTAGGCGTATGATTTGAACATTCTTGCTGGGTCCGCATAGTCACTTACAGAAGACGCAAGATATTCTAAAATTTACATGAACAAAAATACACACATTATATACTTTTATTTGTTTTTAGAAAATACATAAGTGTATTTTAATGGCCATTTTCAGATGTGCTCAAATTGGGTAGGTGTTATGCTTTACAAATTCATAGCATCCATAATGTCTGGCTAAAAAAACTTCCAAACTGCCTAAAGATAACTTTACCTAACAGCAAGTAACAGTTCTCTTCCCAAGTGTACATGATAGGTAGGCTACTGTTAACTATCCTGTGTAATCAGATGTCATGGAGTAAATCTTGCATCACACATTATTAAAATATAGGCTATATGTAGCCTACTTTTACCATGCCACATTGTATGAAACAGGCGAGTGTAAGCAATCGCCGCGGACAACGACCCATAAATTCCATTATACTTAATTCTACGGACATTTTCTGTAGCTTAACTTGCAAAAAGCATGCCCACGCTTTCTTGTGCCGCGAAAGAGCTTAAACACACGTGTGTGAATCAAAATAGGGAAGTACTGAAAATGAAGGCTATTGTGGTAACACACGCACACTGTTATTTCATTAATATAAAAATGCAGTGCCTTTTCTTGTATACTTTTAAAAAGTAGTGATTATATACATATATTTTTTTGCTTTTCCCTGTACTGAAACAGGAAACATGGACTGAATTGCCACAGAATGAAACCAGCCCTCTTCAGTGTGCTATGCGAGATTAAAGAAAAAACAGGTAAGACCGATACATGTTGTGTTAAGGAAACAATTAAAGAAGAGGGGAGTATTGATAGCAGGCTACATTACCGTGGCACAAAACGATTGCACACCGCCATCTTTGCTCTTTTTGTCCCATGCACCCCGTGGTCAAATATGAACACAAGTACCACAGTTATATCCCCATTCGTAATCGCGTCCAACACTTGAAAATAAATATGGTTGTAGCTTCGGAAACTAAACAAATACACAAGGGTCATAACTGGAGAACCCTTGATATCCGTGCTGTTTTTTGTGGTGAGTAGCAGGCAGCACTGTCCTGTGCTCCGACCGCTTACTCAACGTCAAATGGCTTGGAGAGGAGACGCAGACAACTGGCATGTGCTTGTTTACACTGTCGAATTCTTGCATTCTTCTTATCTTATCGTATATAAGCGGAGAAAAAAAAAACCTTGCGGCGCGTCTTTAGATAAACCACACATCACACAGATAACGTTGGAGAAACAAGCCCTTCACTATGCGCCATGCATATCATAAGTTAAATAGTCAATTGCAGTGTTAATCAACGTACGGGACGTATGCATATATATATATTTAAAATATAGATGTATTTGCTACTTGATAAATATTTTGGTGTGCTATTCAGATGTGCACTTTGTAATTGTTTTTGCTTGTTCCATTGATTATTATTGGCACGACGCGTATCTTCATACGACTCCTTCCCACATTCCTTGCATATAGGCAACAATTAATCAATAATGCGAACCGTTACAAGTGTGGCAGTCATTTTAATATATAGTATGCTATGCATGCAAATACGCAAGGTTTATAAAGTATGCTAATTATAGACTTTGCTTTACGGAACTATGAAATACATTTTTTTTAAATTCTAAAAAAAATTATAATAAGCGACGGCTGTGCAAAATGGAACAGACTTCGTGAAATGTTGTGGAATTATTATTATTATTATTATGATTATTATTATTATTGAGAGAGAGTGAAAAAGCATCCTAATTTCATTTGACATGAAACCTTTGCCATTCATATAGCATATCGGAATTACACTATTGACAAACACGTGGCTACAGTTATTGAAGTGTTGTCATTCATTAGAATTTAGCAAATTTTATTTGAAATATGCTCGGAGTTACTACACTTAAATCCAGTTACCTATAACATACTTTCTCATTTGGAGAATGTTTGGCATCTACACTATACTACTGACATAGCCCATGGTTTCACCTGACTGAAGACAGAACAGCAATCTCAGGAACGATTGTCTTCCTCCATAGCCTACGGTCTGTATTAAACAGGGTAGTTACAGGCTACAAACTCTAAAGCACCAGCTAATACAAGTGCTTTAAATGTTCATAATCGGCGATATTTTATTCCCATGGCGTCAGACCGCAAAAATATCCAGCTTTACAATTTGTATTATGATTACTCGTTTGTAGAATTCGGTAAAAGTGTGTGTGTGTGTGTGTGTGTGTGCGTGTGTTTGTGTGTGTAAAAGAGAGCGCGCGCGTGCGTGCGTGCGTGCGTAGCGAATGATACATTTTAAATTGTTAGGCGACACGAGGTCAGTGCACGAGTTTCACACTTTTACTACAATTTTATGTTATGGTTGATTTATTGTAAATCAACCGAGCATTAGAACTCGGATATGAAATCCGCGCTTAAAAGGGGAGAAAGTGTCCGAGAAGCATTTGATGGCATGAAACATTAACATGTGTCACTGAATCGCAATAGATTATTTTGTTTGATGGAAGACTACGCTTTAATCAAACACGTCCTTAACAGAGATGCAGTGAGCGCCCAGCACCACATAAACGATCGGAGAAACTGTTTAGCAAAGTTTTTCGGAGCGTTGCTCCTTGATACTATAAAACACCCTTTGTACGACTTACCGCGGAGCGACGTTTTGCATACCAAGGTCACACAGATAATGCAAACAGGCGCAGGCAACATATAATAACTTCTTAGGAAACGCGCCATATCCAAACAACAGGAAAATAAAAACAGAAAATAAATCAATGGTAATGGATTATTCTTTTTTGTTTTGTGTCTTGGACGAAGTCGACTTCATGGAAATAAGGCATCAAAGGTGAACCGAGGGGAACAGGTCAGCAATAAGGGTTAAACCAGTTTACTCCGAGATGTCACGTCTTCCAGGATTCCACTATCTGTAATTTTATAATTTTGCTTACTAATCAAATAATGACATTAGCTAAATTATTATGTATGCACCAAACATTGGTTTAATGGATTTTAAAAGAAGGTGTATGTAGCCAACGTCAAACGTGTTTAATTGTTGAAGTACAGCCTTTTCGTGCAACCATTTCAAAGTAGGCTATCGAGTATCTGTTGATACAGTCTTGGCTTGGCTTCTGAACCAAATCCGAACGGTGCAACCTTGAAAATATGTACATATTTTAAATATGCAATATATTTAGGCTGTTATAAATGAAAGGAAAAGAAGCAGCAATTTGTACAACTTGTGCATTTTACATTATTATTTTTAAAACGTTTTTCAATTGAGTGGGCAAAAGATTCATCGAAACAGTAGCAATCAAGTAGACAAGAATTATAATGCATGTGCAAGCAAATAATTGTACGCATAGTTTTTTGTGTCTCCTTTGTGCTTTCTCCTGTGTGACGGCATATCATAGTTAAGTATCTGCTTTTATATATCAACAGGTAGGAGACTGCCGAATGTAAAAAAAATGTGTATTGTTATTTTAAGAGCATTATTATTTTTTCTATAGCTGCATAAACTGATTAAGGCGTAGTATTACAAAAACTACGTTTGGAAAAATCGGAAGTTATTAAAATATTAAATGCCTATGTTTAATGGTCTTTCAAAATAAATATTTTCTTTTTTTTGGCCTTTGACTCACATTTGGCCTTTGACTCACAGTATCGATAATTTATTTATTTGGTATTATTGTTATAATAATTATTATTATTTTGTTAATCCGTGTCCAAATGTGAGAATCTTTGTAAATCGTGATTTTTTCTAGAGACAACAGAACGGGTACCCGCAGGCAAATACGCTTAAATGAGAAAGGTCACGATTACCAATTACAATTAAGATCAATATAATTAGCATTGTACATTATTTTCCTTCTGATGATTCGTGAGTATCAAAGGTACCATAAAAGATGAAAGGGGGGGCGGTCTTGGGTTTCGGTTGTGGTTCACGAAGGAGGCCAGCGATGACAGCTGTCAATTTAGTGCCGATGACCAGGGAAGCAAACATAAAATAGAGCAAACGCAAGATGAACGGCCAACCACAAACAACCACCCCTGAATGACATTCCTTTACCAGGGGCCTCCTAATAGTGTACGTGATGGGTTGCCAGATTTGTGGCCATTGTGAGGCTTATAAGCAGAAGTGACTTGGGGAACATCATAAAACTTAATGAACTTCGGGGCTCCAGGAGGTGTTCGCTTGGGGAGGGCAGGGCCTGCTTGGCTGCCCTGGCTGCTTGAGGTATTCTTTATGTCTGTAGAGCCGGAGAAAGGGAGAGGTAGAAAGAGAGAGAGAGAGAGAAAATGAGAGAAGAAAATGATCACTAAATGTTTTAACCCCGGGGCGACAGCCTGTAGATGTTACTTTAAGCTGTACAAGAGCTCAGGAACTCTGGGGCCAGAGGCGAAAAAAGAAAAGGAAAAAGAATAGAGAGAAAAAGAAAAAAGATGAGCGTTAGTAGGTTTGGTTGTGGTTATGGTTGTAGTCTGCTTTTGCTGGCAGGGTGGGTTTGAAGTACTGGCACCGTATCGAGGAAAGGACGTTGGTTATAGTGTGTGCTCATCATCGCTTTTATGTTCGCACCTGTGTGTGAGTGTGTGTGTGTGTGTGTGTGTGTGAGAGAGAGAGAGGGAGATTATGTGTGTGTGCGTTTTTGTGTAAGTGTGTGTGTGTGTGTGTTTGACTTGCATATGTGTATATCACCACTTAGTACTCTTGTATTAATTTTATTTTAGTAGATATTTATCGTCACCAAATTTAAATATGAATTTTAATATACTTGCAACACTCTCCCCACACAAACTGCAAAACAGTAACTTTTGTATTTGATAGATGGTTGTCTCTGTCGCTTATATGGGGTACAATACTATTTCTTTCATATTTATAACATGATAAGGAATTTGTAACGCGCCACTAAATGTAGCAATAAACTGAGGCATACCCTACGGTTTAATTTAGAAATATGCATCTTTACAAAATGAGAAAAATCATTGAAAATGTATTCTCCTCGTGTAATATTTATTGAAAATCTGAAGGCAGATTTTGAATGACAGTCAACACGATTCAGCGTTCAATAATGAAGTTGATAAATTAACTGTATTTATGTTGAAAATTAAAACATGGAGTATGTAGGACTGTACCTTTTAAAAAAATGAGATGACATGATTATATTATTCCCATCGATTGACACATCAATCGCAGCAGAATCGCACTAAACAAAAAAATTTTTTATCTGAAGCTGGTATTCTTAGTTCATGCTTCCATAACTGAAAACCACCTACAGCGCCTACGTTTCAACGTGCACATATTGTGCTGTGTTTAATATATTTATAGCCTATATTGTATTAAAGCTATAATTAAATATGCATAAAGAATAGAGTCCCTAAGTATGCTAATTATTTAAATGAGCTTGTTTACCAGCTGAGTTCTTGTAATCTTCTCTAATCCCTTTGATGTTCACTGTTTGAAGGGTTTTATTTTTCACAAAGGCTAACAAGGTACTTTGTGCATTACTTAGTTTATTGTTGCTGTTGACACTGTTGCTATTAAATCAGCTGTCATTATTTTCAGACTCTTACTGTACCTTTACTTCCCACTTCTTCATTTTGGCAATTGGCTCTGCCCAGTCTTGCAAACATTAGTATGGCGTTGGGGTTGGGATTTAAAGAGCCTGCCTGCTAAACGGTGTTTGCTCTCGGTATTTGTTTAGCGAAGGCTGGCTTTGAGAAAGATGTCGTGTTTGTTTTCTCAGCAGGCTTGTTGAAGGACATTGTCTTATCTGGGCGATAAGCGAACCTTCTCTTGATAAAGCACCTTCCTCATGTCGAGTTTTCTCTTTGCTTATGGGTGTTTTCTGTGTGTGCCGTATCTGTGTGTGTGTGTGTGTACGTGCATGTGTGTGTGTGTGTGTGTGTTTGTGTGTATGTATGACAGACAAAGAGAGTAGGTAGGTGATAGGGAAAGTGAAATGCTACATGTGTTTATGAGAGATTGTGCATGTGTTCGCATGCACACGTGTGCTCATTTGTGAGCGTATGGTCATGTATTTGTGTTCATTTGGCCATATTGATATATTAAATATGCGGTTTTTATCCTTAATGTGTAAATATTGGGTGTGTCTACCAAAAATTCAGTAAACTGACACTGGTTCTGGGTTAGGATTAATAATTTCAGAGTGCAGCTGTGACTTGAGTGTAGTAGCTTTGAGGCAGAGGAGGGAGATGTTTTTTTTTCTGTAATCTGACCTGTGGATCTGACTTGGCACTGAGAACAGAAGAGATATGGGGGTTTTCTGTAGCCTTGCCTCTTACACTGTGGGGTTTGATTGAGCCCATTCTCATCTGCCAGCGCTCACAACTATAAGTAAACCTGCCAATTAGAGACATTACCGAGTGAACCGCTATCCAAAGTCTTTCACCTAACAAAATGAATACATTAAAAAATGTTAAAATATATATATGTGTGTTTCTGCCATTCACAACAATTTAGCTAGGGTTTATTGTGACTTAAGGCGATGCATTTCCAAATGTTGAAGGCTCCAGTCCAGTTCTGGCTTAATGTTCTTGCAAAATGAACTGCAATACGGCGTATTTAATTCTCATATTTCTTGTTGTGAAATGCATTGGGATAGACTGAATAAACTCTGATAATTGACGGACTTGCAGGAAAGCATTACAGCATATAATGATAAATCAATCTGTGCATCACAAAGAAATAGGAGTTCACTCTACCCTAATACTTTCTTCACTTAATGAGTCTTTTTCCAAAGACAATTTTCTTTCTGTGTGAAACCGAAAAAGAGAAGAGAACTGGTAGAAGATGAAATGTTCATTGTTCCACTGAATTTCATTGCTGCTAAGGCTTGAAGGCAAAAAAAAAAGATGTTAAATTGAAACTGAAGTGTTTGCCTGGTAACTGTGTAAACAGCGACAGAAAAAGAATATATGTACATGTGTTTGGGGAAACGGAAGGACGGAGCTCTGTGTGTATATACTGTACGTTTGTGTTTCTGTGATAGTAGGGTGTGTGTGTGTGTGTGTGTGTGTGTGTGAATGGTTCTCTGAGTGTAGCGTGTGCAGAGGGGAGGCAGGAGATTAAAGAAAAAACAGAAAAAAAGAAAAAGCTTGCTGTTCTTGATTAAAGGCCACAGGAAGTATCATTGTAACATGGTCCCTGACAAAGTAATTGTCACGGGACAATTTTGAGTGCGCTAAAACAGGAGGTAGGTCTACATTTCAGGGGTTCCCCCCCCCCCCCCCTCCTGCCCCAGCCCCCACGGAGACTGAGGCTACTCAGCGGGGTCAGTGGCCTGCTTGACCGGGCCGTGCCACGGCCCACAGCGACGCTGCTCGCGCGTCCCCCCTCGGCCGCGTCCGCGCCATTTCCCAAATTCCCCGGCCCCTTTGGAGTCCGCTCGAGCGGCACGCGATCCGCCGTCGTTAAGCAGCGCTAAGATCCCACCCCGGCGAAGATGATATTCGCCGTAATCTCCAAGGGGACGTGTTAACCACACGCACACAGCCAACCAGCGCAGCTGTCGCGGGGCGGACACGTGATGGAATTCTGCTACGTTTCTTCGGTTTTTTTTTTTTTTTTTTGGGTTTTTCTTTTTGGTGATTTAATTGAACAGAGGGGGAGGAAGGGGTGGCTGGTGGGGGTGACGGGAGTATTGAAATGGAAACAGTTGTACAAAGATTTTTTTTTTTTTTTAGGGTGAGAGAAGACATTTTCCCTGATGTTGAAGTAATGGGATTACATCCGCATGTGCACGTGAAATCTAGAGGTCAATTTACCTGCATTATAAAAGGCTTTGCACTCTGGTGCGCGGGGTGGTGATGATTGCGACGCAGTTTACCATCCGGCTGTGAGTTTAGCTACTCGGTAGGGGGGCAAGGAGGTGGGGGGCCGGGGGGGCACTAAAACTTTCTTTCTCCGGCAGGAACAGTAGCTCGCGTTGTGCAGTGTGAAAAAGAGAGAAAAAACGAGTGCGCTGGGTGAATAAGTAGATGGGAGCGTTTTGCAATGCAAAGCGGTTCGCGGTGGATTGGACCATTTCTTGGCACTCCTCTAACTGCTATTGTAAGCCCAGAGCAGATTTCCCCATTGCTAATGCCCTAGAAGTATTAATTCACTTTGATATGCTAATTAGAGGGCATTATGCAAGAAATGAGATTAAGTGGCAGCATGGAGTCATTTGCCTGTCAGTAAATTGAGTGTTTTTAGCAGGAGGGGTTTGTTTTTTTTCACTTTCTCCCGCTTTTGCATTTAAATGAATTGATTGAGAGGTATGAAGAGGAAGCTACTCCAAATTTTTCCTTACTTTTTGTTCAGTGATTTTTTTTTTCCCCCTCTTCTCTTCTCTCTTTTTTTATTTCTTACTCTCTCTGAAATCGCATCTTGTCTGAAGCTGGGAAAAGGAGGCTCGGCGAGAGAGTGATTTGGAGCGTGTGTGGTTTTCACTTTTTTTTGCGTGTCAACAGTATCTGATGGTTTGCATAATTAGCATGCTGTAAAACTCTCTGCTGTCATTTTATTCATTGTCACCGGTGGTTATGGCCTACGACTGTCACTGCGTGCATACATTGGCAAGCGCGGAAGTGTCTTCCGTAAAAACTGAACCCAAAGTTTAATTGTCTGAAACGTTTACCCTGTACTTAATTATGGCAGCACTAAACAGATACCAGGCTCTGGCTGTGTGTAAAATATTACAATTTCCCCTTTGTATTGTATCAGTTTTCTCTCTAATTTGGCCAATATAAAACAGCATTAGGGAGTAGTCTGTTTGTTGAGTTTATTAAGGGAATGAGCCCTGGAGGATAGCTTTATCCTGCCCTGTTCTTGTTATATAATTTTTTTAAAAAAGCATGGATAACTAATATCTAAAAAATATAGTGTAGTACCTTAAAAAATATCTGAAGTGAGTTGTTCCCACGGCGCGAGGGAGGGGTCAAAGTGTGTTTTAATGAGACGGGCTCGCAGTAATGAGCTGGGTTTTTTATTTTTTATTTTTTATTTAGTACCGTTGTCTATCGAGCCCCTAAACCCCCCCCCCCCACGGCCCCCTGGAAGCCTGGCCCCGTGTTGCCGTGGGGAACGACAAGAACAACAAAGGTGAAAGATTACCTCCGTGCGGTATTTCTGACCGGGGGAAAGAGAGAGGTTCTTCTGCTGCGCTCCTCTTTGATGTGAGCTTTAATCAATAGAGAGAGATTACAGAAAACTATTACAGGGGCCGAGTCTCAGTGCACCCAGCGAAGGGCTTATCCCCCCCCCCCTCTTCTTCCACTGCGCTCTTGTACCCCCACCATCCCCCCCATCCCCCCCCAGGTCGCATCGCGCCCCTTTTAGCTGTGCATTGACTCGCTGTTTTCCTGACCTTTGACTCCTGCCGCTCAGGAACGGGCGGCGGGGGGGACGGGGGGGGGAGTTCGGGGGAAGCTCACAGTGATAACTGCCCCGGCCGGCGCGGAGAGCAGTGGATTAGGGGTATTAAACTCCAACAGGGTGGTAATCTCAGCTGCGGGGAAAGGGAAAGGGGAAAGGGGGGCAGTAGCTGGGGTGTGTTGGGGGCAGGTTCCAGCATCACCGGCGTTCACGGTGCACGGTGTATTTATAGTCGCTCGCGCACGGGCGGCCTTTGAACCGACTGGACTCGTCTGCAGGTGAGCTTGTAGAGGTGGGGAGGATGAGTGTGCTTCTTAAACCTTGTGGGAACATTCACTTCAGGATTCCCTCACAGAGCTAATGAGGCATGCACATTTCGGTGCTAACGTGATCCTATTATTATTATTATTATTATTTAATAACAATAATAATAATAATAATAATAATATATTTTAAATTATGATATCTATTTATTATTCTGTAGCTTTGAATTATCCACAGCCTATTCCTTTGTTAGTTGTTAGTTGGAATTTAAAAATGACTTTGAATAAAAATTGTTCAAACTTGAAGCGTAGACAAAAGAAAATAGCAAAAATAAAAAAGAACGGAAAAGACAGAGTGGCCATTGAGCCGCAGTGTCTGGTGACAGCTCTCAGGCCAGAGACCCAGATCTCAAAGTAAATATTTGTAAAGACGGCCTTGTTCCTCACCCTCTGGTTTTAAGCGCCGCAGATCTGCTGGTGAATGGCTCAGTAAATATATGCCGGAGAACAGAAAGCCATTCAGCGGCGAAAACAATTGACTTTGGCTGCTTTTTTGTTGGAGTGTCCCCCAGTGATGTGGCTGCGGGGACTAGATAGCGCGGGGGCAGAATGTCTCCTCTCTGCCGGGGTCCCGGCCGTCTCCGCGGTGGGGGCCACAAAGCGCTTCCTACTCGGCCAGATAGGGCGTGGGGAGGAGGGGGGTGGGGGGGGGGAGAATGGGACAGCCGTCCGTGGAGCCCCCAGACCCCTTCCCTTTCTCCGAACAGCGGGGGAGAGGGGGGGGGGGCGGGAATATAAAAACCCGAAGAAAAAAAACGAGGGAATGTGAGAGCGAGAGAAAAGAAGGAGGAAGGGGCCATGTCATAGCCAAGCCCCCCCACCCCCCCCAAAAAAAAGAAAAAGAAAAATCTGTAATCTCATAGTTCCATGCGTCTCCCCAATCTTTGTCTCCCCCCTTGTCTATTATGAGCGTGCTTGATGCACCCAAACACCAAGACGCTGCTTAGAATTGGGAAGCATTTTTTTTTTTTTGCAGGCGAATGAATTGCTGTTGATTGCTTCCTGCGCCCCCCCCTCCCCCACCCCTCCCCAATCCCCCCTGCCGCAAACACACACATATCTCCTACACCCCTCTTTCTCTCTCTTTCATAGCTAGAAGCGCTTTCTGTGGGCTCCTGTACAAACGTAGCCCATAATTGTTTTTCGCACATAAGTTATGCAAATGAGCCTTTATGGCAACTGGCATAACAATTAGCATCCTCCAACAATATTTTAGCAGGTTAATTGCGAAATTTCTAAATTGTACATCTGAGTTGTTAATTAGGCATGACAGAGGTGGTGAAATAGTTATCTTCAGGCAATGGCAGCCAGAAGCGGCTGCTTCAGACGCAAAGAGCAAGGATTGATTAGAATTGAGGGTTACAATTGCGGGAGCGTGGGAGCGTGGCTGTTGTCAAGTGCCACTGTGCGTTTTTATTTTTTTTTATTTTCTTACTCCGTTTGTGGTGTTTCATTCTCTCTGCTCTGACCAAGAAACATTGTCTGAAGGGTGGCAGATGCAAAACACCCAAAACAGGCATACACACACACACACACACACACACACATGCAACACATCCTTACCAATTTGTAGTGGAAGAATCAAAAACACATGAACCGGAGTTCAGCATGTCATTAAAGTTGTCTGAGTCCATGACTCAGTCCATGCGACAGGCCCCCCTCCACAGCAGCATTATCAGTGACATTTTCCTTTATTTGATAATCTTGTTTACTAAAAATGCCCCGCCTGCCCATATGTACAAACTCATTGGACATGGTCTAATATTACATTTCATTACCCTCTTCTCAGGACTCCTTGTACTTCTGGATCATTAAAAAGTCAACTGGAATGTTAGGGGCAAGGATTTCTCTTTTTTGGCGTTTTGGGGAAAGCGTGTTGGATTTCTCCATGTGTATATTTCGTTGTATGATTTTTTTTCTTCTTTGAATACTGGAATTTAAATTCCAAATATCAGTTCACCTGTAGCAAATACATAAATATATCTGTCTGAGTAGTTTAAGGATAACAGTGTAAATTAAATTTTGCCCAAAACTTGTGGTTATGATAAAAAACAAACAACAACAAATAAACACAAACATATTTTATTATTTATATTGATATTTTATTTAAACGTGGAAAAAAAATCTTAGAGGTAGAAACTGCATGTACTGAATATTTTAGAATATTTCAAGTATGTTTGTAACATTACTATTTTTGCAGATAAATTATTTAGATTGTCAAGATTTCATATTTTGTGAACTGCTGAAATATTTTCTGCAAGAACCATTTTTTATAATGAAGGAACAAGTTAAAGAAAAGGAAGTGTGTGTGTGTGTGTGGGTATGTGTGTGTGTGCGTGGGTGCATGTGTGCATACAAGTGCATACACACACATGCATGCAGGAAAAGGGGGGGAGGTGGGGTGGATTGTGATATGGTCAGTTTTGACCAGCACGGCCTGTCACTCAAATGATGTGTATACCAGCGTGAAAATCATACTGCCTAACTTCCCCAGACTGCCCTCAGCATTGGTCTAAAGGATATCACAGTGGCCCCTCCCCCTTACGTAGGCCATGCCATCCCCCCTGCTCAATAAATGTAAGCACATAAATAAATAACAGGGTTTTATTGCTCTGATCTCATTACAGCCCAGCAATCCAGTCTCCTTGTAAACCTTGATCATTTTTTTTTGTCAATGGGAGCAGCTTTCATAATATTTTTTTGTAATGTTAATTAATTTCTGCCGAAGCCATTAAACTCCTCTGAAGGTTAGCCGGCGCGAGAGAGGCATCTCCCAGGAATTGATAACCCCCCCCCCTCGTCGTGGGGCTTTTTCTCTCTTTCTTAATTTTTCTTTTACGTGTGTGTGTATGTGTGTGTGTGTGTGTGATCCTCTTATTTCCCCCGTGATATAAACGAGGCAGGGACACAGTCCCCAGGGGTCGAAGGTCACGGAGTCACCCGTGCGTGCCACCTGCCGCTCCCTTCTCGATAGGGTGGGGGGTAACATTTGGGGTCGTTTCCGAGGCGCGGAAAACGCCGGCGACGGCCTGCACTCCGTCACCGAGCGGCGCCTTGCCGGCGAGGCGTCTGGGGCTGATGTATTCCCCCCCGAGCCGCGCGCGCGCCTTCCCCGGCTCCGCAGAGATGGGCTGATGAATCTCGCGCCACCTTTGGCTTGTCAGCTATTCTTCCCCCGACTTAACCAAATTGTGCTCGGTATTGAAACATTAAATTTTCATTTAAAAAAAGTAAACGTTCCACCCGCCGCCGCTGTTTTAATATTTTACATTTTTTTCCCCCTGACATGTGTATATGGAATAAGTGCTATTTGTGATGCGTCGTCATCAATTATTTTGTCACTGAGAATAAAAGCTGGAAAACTCATCCGCCCACTGCCGTGTTTATGCCACATATGTAGCAAGATATGAAATTAGCAAAGCAATTGAACTTTCCGTGCGTCTGGGATGTGTGCAGAGACACATTTCCACCTGTAATGATGGATAATGGAATTGTTTTAACACCCATACATGCTGCCCTCCGTCTCTGGACAACTACAGGTCGTAAATCCCTCGTTTTTTTTTTTTTTGTTTTGCTTTTTTTCACTTTGTCACCAAGTGTAGCCGACTTAAGTTTTATTTCGTAGCGCGCATGTGTGTCACCGATAATCGTTTCCGTGATTTGCGAACAGCGTCCACGGCGGGATCGTACTTTCGGCACTCGAGCCCGATAGGCCATGCCCCCCGGCTCTTTTCGCGTTAGCGTGTGCGGCGCGCGTGCGGTAGGCGGCGTGCGCACGGGAGCGCGAGCGTGCCAGACCCGCGGTTAAATCCAGGACCGGGGAGAGGCGGCGGCGGCGCGGGTTACGGATACGGTACCTGCGAGAGCTCACCTAATGATTTTAGATTGGGTTTCCTGGCATGAGACGCGCTAACGCCCCATCGGCGCGCGGGCGCTGCTTCACTAAGGCGCCGTGGGGGGGGGGGGGGGGGGGGTTTAGTGATCGGGAATGTTTTCTTGGGTTTCTCCATTTGCATCCTCTCCTGGCTAGCTGGCTGGCTGCTGCTGCTGCTTTGTCAGATGGCGCGGCGATATTGCATTTGAGTTGTTATTAGTGTAAAGAGGGTCAGATGGAAAGACTAGTACAAAGCAAGTACTCTCACAGTAATGATACTGCTATTTATAGATTCCCCATTTCATTAGCTCCTGTGTTTCAGGGAAGAACCATTCTCCGGGGGGAACTGATACCCAGGTTCATTTACTTTCTTACACACATTAAATGCGTTCAACCTTCAACGTAGGATATTTTTTTTCCTCTGGTACAGGGATATCGTGATACTGTTTTCCTCAAAGGTGGTCCCTGTATCCATTCCACTGTTTCTGATATGTAGGGTGGTATTTGTATTGTTTCATGTTGAATTTTTATCTTTTTGTGAGAGATTTTGAAGTTTTCAGATTTATAAATGCGTTGTTTGTGCATTAATTAATGAATGTATTTATTCGCATTTGAAGTAAATAAACGAGAAGCAGTTCTAGGAAAAATGCGGAGAGTTTTTATTTGCTTTGGTTGGAAATGCAGAATCAGTTACCATGTTTAATTTAGTGTTTTTATTGCACATTTTAATACATTTTGGACTTCGTGAAGTAGCCTTTTGGTTTATATTGGCCTAATGTTAAGTATATACTCACCGCACAAACAAGAGTGCCTCCTCACTGCGTATAAATGAAATAAATAAAAAAAATTAACTGTGCAACGTTTAATGTTTACATTCTTATTACCGGCCAATAAAATCCCTTGTAATTTCAGGGACTCTGCAATGTTTTTGAAAGCCTGTTTACAAATTGATAGCCAGTGATGGATTGAGATATGGCCGGAGCGATCTGTCAGCTGAACTCTGTGGTGATTGGGCAGGGTGCAAGCATGGCGACGCGTTTCCTGAAAACCATGAACGCGTGGCCCCCCCGGTCAGCTGGGGCCCCTCAACCTTTATCAGAAGTGACTTTATATTGTTTCCAAAAAGCGACCTCCCCCACCCCCCACGCAAACCCACCCACCCACCTACCCACCTTTTGCACCGGGAGCCCCCTCCTCCTGAATTTGCATTCCTGAAATTAAGTCTCCACGCCACTGTTGCACATGCGTTTCATACATTAGAATGATAAATTGGAAGCAGATTCGGAGGGGGGAAAAAAAGACTGCAATGCAATGAAAATTTAATCAGCGACTTCTGCTGCTTTAATAAGGCAAATAATTCTTATTGGCTGCAGCGTTAAGATTTCTAATATTTAATTCATAACAAACCTTGCATTATTCCGCTGTGGCCCCGACAAGCGCCACTTTCCGCCTGCCAAAAGGCAACCATAAAAACTTAAAAGCAGATGTAGATGTCCTAAACCGGCTCCAAAGGCCGGCCCTAAAGCCGTCGGTGAAAATCGACTTGTGTGGCGCGGTTTCATTAAATGGCGGGAATGATTATTTATTGATTTATATTAATTTATTTATGCGGCGCACTCCTGTCCGCGCTTTTAATCACGGCGAGCTGCGGCGGCGCGTTTGGTTAGCACCTTTTTACGATTCTTTTTTTTTTTTTTTTCTTTCGTAGAAGTACGGTAGGGTGAGACCCCCGCGCACCGTGGTGACAAATTGCTCACCTTTTTTAAAAGTTCTAGCCGGGATATCGGCGGCAAAGTGACTGCGCAAGCGGTCGTTGTAGCTTCAGTGAAAATCGTTAACTGTGGGAAGGAATCCGTTAGCGTTTTTGTTCATCGTAACGAGTGAAACGGGAGAGGAAACGCTACAATAACGGGAAGGAATCGTAGGCCCGAATGAGGAAAGGATGAAAATAACAGAACGGTATCACGGTAGCCGTTACTCTCAGTGCGTTCAGAAGCCCTTCGTCACTGACTAGTCCAGAAGAAGTCAGAGAAATAGCTGCTATGTCCCCACACTCTGGGCTAACGCTGTAGCATCGCTAGAACTTCCTCCTGTATGTGTCTGTGTGTGTCTGTGTGTGTGTGTGTGTGTGTGTATATTCAATTCTGCATTTACTTCTCTTTCCTGCACTCCCAAAAAACCCGTGAAGTTCCTGTGTGTCAGCCGAAGGGACGGAAAAATGGCGAGTGGCCAGCCGCTAGGCGACGGCTCGTGTTGCACCGGAACGACCAGTCCTGTTTTCGGTCTCCCGAAACGGCTTAATTGGTGTCAGAACCCCAGGGATAAAGGCCCCTTGCTCTAAAACGTAACCCGCGTCGCCCCTTTCCCCCCCTCAGCCGGGGGAAACTGGTACCGTCTGGTGGTGACTAAGGAGTGAGCGGTGCCATAACAATACTCGATGATGTTTGGGATGACAGAAATTAATACGCGCTCGCTCGGCGAATGCGGTGATTAATGACGGCGAGCGGGGGAACGCCGTCCTTCCCTTTTTCCTCCGCTTTGATGGGGAGTGAAAAGCCAAAAAAAGGCTGCTTTTTATTCTCTTTCGAAAGTGGAGGTCATCCAGAGTACATTACAGCTATTTTTCTCTCTTTTTTTAAAAGAAGGGGGTTGGGGGGGGGGGGGGGTTGGATGGGTGGTGGGTTGGGAAGAGGGGAGGGGGTCTTAATTCACGTCGGAGGGTTTCTTCCACTGCCGCTGGGAGCCGGTGTTCGCTTCCTGAGGGGTGCTGAGGGGAGGAAGAGGAGGAATGGCGTTTTAGAAAAAAAAAATCTTTTTTTTTTTTTTTTTTGTTCTGCGAATGTAGAAACATGTGACCCACGTGATTATGTCCTGTGGCCCCTTAGGCCCAGATTGACTCTAAACCCAGTGCACTTTCGCCTGGATTCACTCAACACTCTTCTTTCACTTTGATTTGCAGCTAATAGCCTGATTTTTTTTTCTTCTTCACAAACATTATTTGGAAAGTTCAGGAAATAGCTCATGAAAAGTACTGGCATTACTCTAAAAAGGTAACACTAGCATTTGCTTGTAAGTCAGAGTTGATAGATTCCAGACCTTTGCCCTTAATAAAAAAAAGATATACGTATAGGGTGAATAACTTTTTGGGGGATTGAGAACATCTCTTTTTGCAATGGACACCTAAAATTAATAATTTTACCTTTTTATTGTCATTGTTGGTGTGATATATTACAGGCATTATATTCCTCATATTTAGAAATTATAGGAGTTAGAAAATTAAAGTGATTCGGAAATTTATCACAGTACCCTGAAGCCTTAGACACCAAGTGGCTTCCTTTAACATTTTGTCATCATTGCTTGAAACGTCTAGTATATTTACCTTCACTAGTCGGTTGGCTCAGAATGGCAAATCCCTTATTTTGGAGCTAGTGAGTAACTGCTAATAAGCAGAGAGCTGGTGTCAGTTACTTGCTAATTCATTTAATCACGATTCTTGGCACAGTTAGCATCTATTTGCAGTCCTGTGGTAATTTTATTGGGGGAGAGTGTCAGTAGAAACCTTACGCCTATGGTGTGAAGTTGATTAAAAGGTGTGTTGTTTTCCCTGTCGATATGCGCTGGCCCAGTCGTTTCTCATGGTTATGACGTCTGTCACAAAGTTACCTAGCTGAGCAGAAGAGAGCAAAATCTCTGCGGCTCTCTCAGCGTACGATTTCTGGAAAGATCTGTATGAAGAATGAAGAAAAAAAGGTAAAATCGGTAGTGAAACATGGCAGGTTTAACAACTGCTTCAGTGAGATTCATTATGATTATTTCTTTAGTTATATCGTGTCCCACAAGTTTTTTTTCTGGCTTTTATGGGAAAATATTATCCCTATGTATAGTTTGTGTTGTCTGCTCTTCTGTAAATTTGGGTTCACAGAAATTCCGTGAACATTTGTTACGTTCGGTATCCATGTATTTTTTATGGCACCTTGTGCAATTTTCCAGCGCAGAGGACATTTTGCGGCTTATTTTCCAAGGAAAATGGCCCCCAAAGTTTTCCCCGAAGAGAATTTCGCTAAGACCTTTTTTTTTGCGTTTCATTTATAAAGCTTTGAAAGGCGACGCATTAAGAAGAATAAAATAAATAAGCAACGGGTCAGAAAAAGCGCGGAGGTGGCGCTCTGAAGCCGCGGTGCGACCGCGCGTCGTTTCCCCGGGAGTGACCGCGTTAATTTTTAATCCGGTCTGCCCCAGAGATCCACAGCCTCTCCCATTCATCCCTTCACTCGTAATGTCTTTGCCGCCTCGCACACTATTTCATTTCTAAGTAATGGGGAATTAAAACCGGCATTAGGAGGATGCCAAGAGGCCTTGTACGGAATCGCGAAGGACATTCGTCTCCGCGCATTGCTTAGAAAATTTAAAGAGGTGTGGGGGGGGGTTTGACGGCGGACATTTTGCTGACACCAAGTATTTCGCTCACGTCTGGTTCTCAAATAAGTAGAGCCACCGACACGATGATTGATACGTATTTGTTTTAGGCCGCACGTTCCTGGTCTTTTCTTTTCCGAGTTCTCGTTTTTAAGGGGTGAATCAAGTGTTTATGGGGTTGACTGTCGGACCTGGCCTCTTGGGAATCGAGTGGCAGGCACTAAGCAGGCAGCAGGGTCAGTTTTTATTCTTGTTCTACCTGTGAACGCCGTTGTTAAGTCTGAGCAAAATCATTTCATGGTTGCAGATTTGACACTTCCCCTTGAATAGATGATGCCATGTCTTGTTAACGTTTTACTTTTTTATGGGAATGAGGGAGAGGGAGATCGTCGCCGCAAATCAGGCAAGTGTTTGCTGACATCTTTTCTTTTTTTTCTTTTTTTTTTTGAGATGACAGCATTTTTCTTTTGCCGGTGATGTAAAGCTGCTAATAACCATGAAGATTCCCTGCCGTGTCACACAACCGTGATTGCGCATACTTTTAAAGACGCCGTTTGATGGATGTGTCACATATCACTTTGCGGGAAAAAGTCCTCGACTGGCGCCTCGTTCGCTCGCGCAGTTACGTAAAGGGAGAGGCTCCGCCCGCGCCCGCGGGAGACGTGAATCACGGCGTGGGGAGGCGTGGCCCCCGCGAGGCGCCCGGGCCCAGGGAGGCACAGCGGCGGGCGGGGCGGGGCGTACGTGTGCCATGCGTGGCGGGGTCCTCGGGAGCGCGGGGAGAGTTCATTTCCCCGGGGTCGAGCGGGGAGTGGCCCGCGGGGCCGAGCGTTTGGCCCCACCTCCTCGAACCCGGCCGTGCTTCCTGAACCCCACACCTGAGGGGGGAGGGGGGTGGACACTGGGTGGACCGCACCGTTCAAACTGATGGGCTAGAGTTCTTGGGTTTCTCCCCTTTAAGCTGTTTGGATTTGGGTGGTTTGGCAGTGGGGGTGTTGGATTTACCATGACTGTAAAATGTTGGGAAAAAAGAGAAAATTGCTGAGAAGTCTTCTGCTTGAAAATCAGGGGCTTGCAAGCAGATGTTTTTGTGAATGAAAGTGCATGGAGGCCAGCACAGGTTCAGAAGTCCTTCATATCCTTTTTTCCCATTGGAGACCGTTGGACCGTTGGACCTGATTTCTTCCTGAAAGTGCATTCCTTTTTAACTGGGTTCAGACAGGGTTGCATTTTCTGGCCAATTTAAAGGAGCGCCAATTAATACATTCATTATAGGAATGCTAATTCTCCGGAAAGGAGTCGGGGAGATGGAGGGAAAGCGAGAGAGGGTGGCGAAGCTAACTGAGAGAGACAGACAGAAAAAGAGAGAGAGACAGGGAGAAAGAGGGAAGGAGGGAGAGGGAGTTGGAGAGAGCCTGAGAGAGAGAGAGAGAGAGAGAGAGAGGGAGAGAGCCAGGTGGATAGGGAGAAGCCTCTGCTTCAGTCTAACATTTTCATAAGCCATCATCAGTAATGCAGCAACAGCCGCAGAAACCAGAGATGATTTCTTCAGGCGTTGCTGTCAAGTGTTATTCAAATAACACCAGCCTCACATTTGAATAACAGCCGACATTTTGAATTAATTAATCAGACGAGATAGTCTGGGCCTTTTCTCATTAGTCTGCGGGTCAGGCTAGGGAAGATATATGTGTTGGTGATGATATACTTGTCTTTAATCGTGATTTATGGAGATTTTGGATTGCGTGTGATTTGTCAAAGGTTCCGGGAGCAGGGGGGGAAAAAAACCGGGCGGTGCATATTTCATTACCTAATCTTTGATTGATTTCGCGATGCTAAGAAGATATAATGCCGTTGTTTAGATGCCTGGAAACCTCACGTCCGTGCGGAGAGAACATGACACGCTCTCTCTCGCGCTGTCGTACTCCTTTTCTCCACTTTTTCTTTTTTTTTTCTTCTTCACTGTCTTTCTCGCCACCGGTGACGGCTGTTAAACTTTACTGCGCGCTGTTTAAAAGCTGTATTTTCATTAAGAGGGGGTCGAGTCGATAGCATCGTGTCCAACGAATAGATTGCTGTGGCGTTTATTTGTTTATGTGATTGTGCATTTAAGTCTGTATGCCGTGTGTATATGCTGTGTGCGTGTATGTACATTGCGCACACATATGTGCGGGCATGTATATGTGTGTGTAGAATGCATATATGAAACATACCTCTGGTCTTTGGATAAGTACTATCCAAACCCATATTTTATATACACATTGTACACACATATATACATGCTGTATGTGTGTGTGTGTGTGTGTATATCTGTACATACACACATACAGCATATGCACAAGGGTCGTAAATAGCAAGGGCCCTAAATGCTACCTATCCAAAAACCAGAGGCATATTTAGGGCCCTTGCCAAGTTAGATGCAGACAGTTTTGCGTTAAACAAACTCTGTCTCTCTTTTGTGTTTGTTGAAGAGGCCCCACCGTAAGGGGATTTAGAGCCAACCTGTGATGATAAATATTTAATGTGAAATCTGTTCTGGCAGCATTCAAGCTACATTCATATCTCACACCATACATGGTGTGGGATGGGATTTTATTTTACTTTTAATATTCTAAAACTAATGGGGGGAAAACACTAATTAACAAGCTGTCGTTATTAATGATTTTTGTACATGCTGAATTAATACATTATACATTCATAAGCATAAGCGCTTTAGCGTTTCGAAAGTTAAGTAAATCTGTTGAGATAAACGGAAAGTCCCTGTGATTCTTGGTGCATTTGTTTTCTTGGGGAGTTGTGGGCCAGTATTTATAGCCAAGCTAGTAATTTGTGTCTTTTAAAATTGTCCCATTCTAATTTTAATTTTAAAATGAATATAAACTAATTGTGGTTTTGAATCCTGCTGAAGTTTATGGGATGCTTTGAGAAGGCAGAGCAGTGTTAATTGATTTCACAGAATGGTTACCTTTTTACTGCTTTTCCCCAAACTTGGTACAGAGTTGAATGTGATTTAGGCCTAGGTATATTTGCCTTGATTTTGTATCTTTATGCGTCTAACTCACCTCACCACAACTAGGGCCTGTGAGCTGAAAACAAATTACATGTCTCTGTGTGTGTTTTTGTGTGTGTTTGTAATTGTGTGCACTATATGTGTGTTTATTCTTGTAGTTGTATGTGTGAGTGTGTGCATGTGTTTATATGTGTGTCTTTGTATGCTTGTCTGAGTTTATGCATTTGTGCTTATGTGGGTCTGTGTGTTTGTGCGTGCATGCACGTGAGTGTGTGTGTGTGCATGCGTGCGTACGTTTGAGTTTGTCTGCGTGTGAGTTTATATGTGTGTGTGTGTCTGTGTGTGTGTTTACGTGCACGCGCGTGTGTGTGCGTGCAAGTGCGTGTGGGTTTATATGTGCACGCGTGCGTGTATGCATGTGAATGCGTGCGTGTGTGTGTGTTTATGTGTACCCGCGTTATGTGAGAGGATGAGCACAGCTGTAACAGAAGAGCCTCAGCAAATGGTGGGACAGCTTGTGACTGTGAAAGCTGCTCAAATCTAGGATTACAGGAACACACTTAGAGACCCCATAATGTGTTTGTGGTTTCATGTGAGCCAATCATACCTCCTGCCGAAGAATGTGTGTACATGTATGTGTGCATGTGAGTGTGGGCGCTGCAATCTCAGTACAGCACCTATGTGTGATTTGTAATATTGCACACGGATGTGACTTTATAGCCGTGTAATTGGGTGCATGCGCTGCACATTGAGAGATGCTTGTGTACAAACTTGTGGATCAAAATCAGTGTTACAGCTGTCTTCTGAGCATGCTCTAAAATGTGTGTGTGTGTGTGTGTGGAATTGTGGACCCTGACAAAGGGTAAATTAGCATCTCTGTCTCTCCAGAATGCATAAATAAAGCAAACCATGTAAGTAACATGTGGCATCACATACTGCTGTTAGGTGTGGAATATTAATTAGCTGATGAACATGCAAGGTGTTTTTTTTTCCCCATTTCTTCGCAAACATCACAGTTTGTTTGTAGGGCAGCCTGCTGGCATTGTCTCATTTCAGGTTTTCGTTTTAATTATCCCACATCAATACAGAGTGTCAGTGTGTTTGACTCCTGTTTCCTTCTTTCTCAAACATAAAGTTGGGGTTGTAGCGCGGTGGACGGGGTGCTACGGCAGTCTCGCTGCGCTCTTTTGATTTGTCACCGGCTGGAAGAGACGGGACGGCTGAAATTAGACATATTTTAGGTGGGCGGCGGGGAAGGGGCTGGAGGTGTCATTAAAAAAAAAGGTGTCACCCCCCTTCACTCTCGGCCCGGTGGTGAGGTGTGACAGCGGGATGGGTATGTTTGGGGGGCGCTGTGGGGAGGGGGGTGGGGGGGTTAGTTTGAGGGGGTTCCTGGAGATGCTGGCATCGCGGCGATCAGCTCTCCCCGAAAAACACGGGCGCCGTCTTGACAAAACACTCAAATAAATTGCTGTCGGTAGGCTGAGGAGCCGGAGCCCCGATTTTTATCTGACGAGGGGCCCGCAAGCGCCGCGTGACAAGTGAGGCTGGAACACCTGTGGGAGACGGACGGTAAAAAAAAAAAAAAAAAAAAAACGGGATTCGCCCACTCTCCCACACAACAATAGCTATCGTTACTCAGTGTTATTATTACTATCATTACCCCCTGCTTCACATTATACCACATACTGCACACGCCGGCCTCCCCTCTTCGGTATTTTCAGTACTCTGTGAATCGGCTGTGTGCCCACCGTTCGCTATATCACATTATGCATAGCAGGCACTTAATTTTTCCCTTCATTACAGTAGCTATATATCAGCTGTGCATTTCCTCCAATATGGAGGTTTACACTGTAGAACTGCTGTAAAAAAAATTTAGCGGTACATTTTTTTTTTTTTTTCGTTTTCCTTCATAGAATTTCGTTTGATTAAGAGGCAAAACGGAGACGAGGTACAACAGGAAGGAACGCTCAGTAAAATTGCGTCCGCAGTCCGCAGTTGAAAAGCAGCTTCGACCGCATCAGAATCGCGCCTGCGTCTGTGCTCACGTTGATGCGCAACAATTACACCTGACTGACTGCTTTCATAATCATAAAATATTAATTAAACAGATTTTGTACTCCCTTGCTCTTGTAATTTTTTTTTTTTAAACCAGAGGTTTTTGTAATGTCTGCTTTGAAACTAAATTGAAGGAAATGAGGAAAACATGGTTTTATTGGAAGTGTTTTATTGATTAATAAACAATGATAAAAAAGAGCTCATTATATTAAAAACAAGGTTAAGTGGAGACCTGCCTTGTAATCGAGTATGTCACAGGGCTAGTTTACTAGTGTACGTAATCGACATGCTAGGTTCTGAGTTGTCACAAGCACTTATGTGTCACTTGCATTCTGGGAGGTGGGGTGGGGGGGTGGGGGGTGTGCAGTAGATGGGTCGGTGACATGGCGGGGAGGGGGGTGGAAGTTAAGGTGGCAATAGTTTTTGTTTTATTCCTCGTTCACTCTGAGAATCAATTACAGCAAAACGCAACGTTGCCGATGGTTCAGTCGACTTAACAGTGGAATAATAAAAAAAGAAGCAGCCGTCTTTAAAGACCGGGAGACAGTGGGCACATTTTAGAAATTGCCATCCATTCTCAACTGTATTGTTATTTTCTCTCTTATAGGTTGTTAATGAGAAATAGGGCCTCATTATGATTTTAAGGATGAGAGAGGAAAGCTTTTAATTAATGATATGTAAATGGTTCTGAATTGATTATGTTAGAATATCAAGAGAGATGGGTAGAAGCTGTGGTGTAATATATTTTAATTAAGAATTAATTAAAAATGATGGCAATTTCATAAAGCCTCACAGAAAATAGTGGAATTTACTTTCTGTCAGAAGTAAATTAGCCTTTGATTAAATAAGGGGGCACATATTTATAGTGGAGTTATTTTTAAACCTTGCCAGGAAAAATTACATAGTTTTTCAAAAATAATTAGCACTGTATCTCAGTGGTCGACCAATGGCAGAAATCGCTGGGGGAGCACATGACATTTTATAGCGGCTCCCATCTGCAGAGTTGGCTAGTTTGTGTCATGTGCAGTTTATGGATCAATTGTCCTCCTGTCTGTTATCATTTGCACACAGTGCCTCTGAATGTTCTTATTTTTGGACATCCGGGAAAAGCAATTATAACTCAGGAATACATGGTAGCTTGTGGATTTGCAAATTAGTGTCATTTCGTTTTTTTTTTTTTTTTCTTGCCGAAAGATGTAGATGTCTAAAAGAAGAAAGAATAAAACCTTTACATTGCCTCGCGCACGCTAAAATAATTTTCACAGATCTCCCGACGCCAAGTTGTATATAAACCTACAGATGAAGCATTACGATGAACAGAGACTTTTTTTTTTTGTTCTCCGTAAAGCTGTTATCTTGATAGGCTGCGAATGTTGCAAGACACAGGTTAACCTTGATAATAGCTCGGTGCTTTCCTTTTTCTGAGAAGGTGGGGGGGGGGGAGAAATAAACATTTGAGACGTTAAACACACTGTTCGCCGGCAGCCCGGCGCTTAGGAACCGTTGGTCTTTGTTCTCGGCTCGCGGCAGAGTGTACGCTCCCTGTGAAAGTGCGGGATCAATGGCAGAACTGTAGGTATCAGTACGCACGCAGAGCGGGCATCGCTGGGGGGGGGGGGGGGGGCTGAGGAGGGGGAGGGGGGGTCCCGGGTGGTTAGTTTTGATTGGAGCACAGAGTTTTGTGTTGAAAGGCGGAGAGAGACAGGCTTGTGGAACAAAATCCCCCTGGATCAGTGTGTGAGCTTTGCAACAAGAACGCCTTGATATTCCGTTGGTAAAATGGTGGGAGAAAATAGGAATTTAAAATGACTAAGGCCCAGAGAGTGAGTATAGTCATGTGAAATGTAGTTTGTAATAGGGGTATTACTTTTGAACTACAAAGAGGTGAGCGATGATGGTTAGGGTGGGTGTTTTTTAAAAATTAGATATAAAGCACTGAATATGAAGGAATATTGATAAGTTTTGAAACAATGGCTGGCTTTTCCCTTTGCATCCACAATTTTATAGGAAAGATGCAGAGATTAAGGAAATGGAGGAATGGAGGTATTTCACTATTATAGTCCAGAACTAATGGTTTAGCTTCTTCAGAAACTTTATGGATTATGTGGTTTTTAAAACACTAGTATCTAATATACCTTTTTTACACTTAGTGCATGCTCTCATTCTTACAAATATAATCATATCAATTAAATACATACACATCCACGCACACACACATATACACACACGCTCGCGCATGCACGCACACACGCACATACAAATGTGCGCACACACACGCGCACGCCGTTATACTGTTTTATCATTTCCTCTAGCAGACGACATACACCCAGGCCTGCTTCAGCTCAGCAGACTCTTGCCTCTCACAGCTGTTGACAAACAGCAACCAAGAAGAAGCGTACAGTCTCAGATTGTAAAAAAAAAAAACAAAAAAAAAACAGCTGGAAACAGAGGGAAAGAGGGAGAGAATCCGCAGAGAAGAGAGGGAGCGAAAGCAGAAAAACAGGGACGGAGATGGGGACGAGGGCAGGGGTGGCCGGAAAAGAGAGGCTCGGGGGGGGGACGGGGGAGTTTTCCGGAAAAGACCGGGAGAGAAAAGCAGAGCAGGGGAAAAGGGACGATGGACAAGAGGCAGCACGCAGAGCCCGCGCTCCGGCTGTGTAGTAGTGAAGGAAGAGGAGGAGGAGGAGGAGGAGGAGGAGGAAGGATGGGGCTGTGATGGTTTAATGAAGCAGTGACTGGAGAGGGCATGACATGGGGTGGGGGTGTAAATGGTGCATCGCTTCTACTTCCCTGAACACCATTTTACACACGCGCGCAAACACACGCACACGCACGCGTGCGCACGCACCGGCGCCCGGCCTCTCCCCTCTCCTCCCCGACACCTGCAACCAGTTGCGATTCATCACTGTCAGGGCGGCTCTCCCAGCGCCTCGCCGGCCGCGCCGTTCGCTACACACGGAGACCCTCGTCAAAAAAAGTTGAGCGGTCCTGACGCGCGCTCCCCTCGTGGGAGCGCCGAAGGTGAGGCGGTGTTGGGGAGGCGCGGCGCCCGGGCGTCACTGTCTCGCCTGCGCTCTCGCCACGCCGCGGAACTGATTAAAACTGAAGGGGACAATTTATTGTTAGCTCATGTGCTTTAAAGACTCGGGCATCGCATCATTTTTCTCTCTGTCCCTCTCTCTCTCTCTCTCTTTCCCTTTACACGTTCTGTTGTTTCCCTCCCTCCCCCTCGCTATGCTAAAGAGAGAGAGAGAGAGAGAGTATTCCAGCTGCTGTCCCTGACCGAGTACTGGCCCTGGGTATACAAGAGTGTTTTATTCGTTTTATTTTATTCGTGCGTAATGGTTACAAATTATCAAACAACTGAAAGCTTAATAGTGGAATTGCATTACTTTTCTTTTTAAGAAATAGGTTTTCAAAAACATTAAATTATATTACCAACATATTCATTAATGAATTAATTAATTTCTTTTTATATATAAATTTGACAACAAGGGACTAAGCATATCCAATTCTCACCCCAATAATTACAGACCAATAACCTGAATAGACTTAATTTTTTAAATAAGTCTATAATAGTATATATTTTTTTTACAATTTTGTTAATGCTTTATTGTTTGGTCCTTAAAGAGTATTGAATCATGATATAAATTAAAAACCCTAACTGATTGCGTTTGTATTCCAAGTAAACTTAAACCAGAATGCCATTCATGTTGTTAAAGAAAAGATGTCTTTTCATGATGTGGAAGAAAAAAAAACAACTTCCAGAAAGAGCAATTTTCCTGTTAAAGGGATTCTCTGTAATGCATTTTAGGGGGAACAGGAAGCATTTGTGTAAATGCATGAGGGCTAATGCCCCCTTATTTGCAAAGTAATTTACTGACGAATAACGAGATTATGGGAAAAATGTCTGCTATTCTTGTGTCGAGCTCTGTGTGACACACACAGCTATTGCCCCAGGGGCTTGTGGGACTGGTGTGTATCCTTGCAATGCCACCAAGCCCCCTCCCACCCCTGTCGATGAAGAACTTTCTGAAGCGGACAGACCGTTAAACTTCTGAAGGAGTGTGCTTTTAGCTTGAACCCAGCTAAAAATAACCTCCAATAACGGGCCCCCCCCCGTGCTCCACACACTGAGACGTGACAAAACTTGGGAACCGGATACGCTGCGCTCATCGCAGTGCTCACTGGTGTGGGGATGCAGCCGCCGTATCGCGTGTCACCTGTACCTGCCCCTCTGTCTTACGTTATTCCTCAGCCTGGTGTCGCTGACTCGCACATGCCCAGTTGCTCATATAAAGCTGCAGTGCATGATTTCTGTAGGCAACGCACAGCGTGTAGCGCACGGCTTTTGGAGGTGCAGAATTCCAGCTGCACCCTGCTGGCTATGTGCTATTTTTTTTTGCCTTTGTATTTGATATCCAGGGCAGTGATGTTGAGAGCTGCCTACTGTATGTACTGTAAGTAGCCAGGACCCTCGGATAGAGTGGGAGAGAGAAAAAGTGGATATACTTCACTTTAATGTCACAAAATTTCACATTGCTGACTTACTCCCCCAATCTGCACCCCCCCCCCCATACACACACACACACATATATTCCTTCATACTTAAGTGAAACGGTGAACCTCCGATCACATTCCACTGCTGAAAATAGAATGTTAGTCACAGATGGAAAGTTGGAAGAGGACAAATTTAGAGATACAGACTGTCCTTTTCTAGAAACCCTCCCTTGTGGATGCACCCTGAACTCTTAATTTTAGCATTGTAGACCGCAACCACAGAAAAGCATAACCATGTTAAAATCAACTCTGAGGGAGCGCTTCTTACTCTGACACGCTGCGTTTGGTTCTGGATTGGACTTGCATAAACTCCGTTCGAGTTGATTTGACAGCGAAAATTTCGCCGCCCGCAGCGGCGGGAGGCTAAAGGCTCGTGGAAGTCTGGGGGAGACGTGTGCTCGGGGGGGCGTGGCCGCAGCGGCGGAGGCCCTTCCTGTTTCGCGGGCGGCTGCTAGCGGGGGGTCAGCAGCTGAACTCGCTGAAGAGAGCCAGAACATGAAATGATGGCGTGGGACCGGCTGGTGCGCGAGCGGCGGAGAATTACAAGCAGAAAGAGCAGGCCTGCAGAGGCAATTACAGCGTAATGGGGTCATTTGGAAGGCAATTGCCAGGGGTTAATGTAGTATGGAGAGATGAGGTGAGATTGAAGTGAAATTTGGGGCCGGAAAATGTGTTCAAATGAAAAGGCAGAGCGGGCGAGGCGAGGGAGACGCCGGCGGACGCTGGACTCGTTCCCGCCGCTCGACCACCTCTCTGGAATCCCAGGCCCCGTTTTTCGCCGGACGTCTTCCCTTTTCCCTTCCCCCTGTTCTCCCTTTCGCTTTCGGTGCCTCTGTCCATCTGGACCGCCTCGCTACGCCCGTACACGCCGGACGACAGCGAATCCGGGTCCGTGCCGTCTCCCGTTTTCCTCCATCCTGTCTCTCCCCCTGTCCGTTTTAAATGTCTCCCCCCCCACCTCCCCCCCCATCAGCCCAAATCCTCCTGTTTCCCAAACAAGGCCGCTGTGTTTCGGTCTCCGTGGCGAGCGGGAGCCTCGACCCGAGTGCTCTCTCGCCCGAACAGTGCCGGCCCTTTGTGCTTTGTGCCTTCATCAAACGGATGTCCGGCGCTACCGAGGATAATGCTAACATTTATGACCGGCGAAAGCTAAAATGTCACTCATATCACATGCTCCGAGCGGTTCAGAAACATCGGCCTGTTAAGCGTCCCTCCTTGAAGCCCGCGCTCGGTCGACTAAAACAAGCCCGAGAAGTTACGCTCGGCTGCAGGAGAGATTACCCTCTTAAGGTCAAAGTGACCGTTATTTGAGTGGCCGGGAATGGGGTGGACAGCTGCACTGTCGCATGCGTCCCGGACAGCGGTGTGGTGCAGCGGCTAAGGAAACCAACTTTAAGCACAGAGGTTGACGATCTGACTCCAAGGTAGGCGGCTCAGTTAATTTGGCACCCACTGGATTCCACAAAATGGATGTTTCTCTTATTTTTTTTTGAAAGGACGCTCTGTACAGTTGACAGTATAGTATGGGCTCGAGTCAGATCAGAAGGGGAGTCAGCAGATGCCAATCTTTTACCTTAACTCAGAGAGCGAAACCCCATCCCGGATCAGAACCGCTGGCCTGGACCCCCGTCCCCTGATGTACGACAGGCCGGCCAGACGAATGTTAAACTTTGATCAAAGCCGAGCTTCCTTAAGGTGAGCCAGGTGAATGTGGCCGGAGCGCCTGTGTGCTGAACCGCAGGAGCGTGTAGGAGGTGCCGCGGCACTGGCTGCCGGCAGGCTGTGACCGCCCTGGATCACTGACCAGCGATAGCATTATCATGCACTCTTTCCAGTCTTCAGCATTTTTACACCATTACGCTCAGCGCTCCAAACTCTTACGTCATCCATGGGGGAAGACTCTTAGAGCAGTGCAGCTTCCTCTCTCTCTCTCTCTCTCTCTCTCTCTCTCGCTTTGTCTCTCTCTCTCTCTCTCTCGCTTTGTCTCTCTCTCTCTCTCTCTCGCTTTGTCTCTCTCTCTTCTCTCTTCTCTGCTTTTCTGTCTCTTGCTCTCTCTCTCCTTCGTTCCCTCTGTCTCTCTCTGTCTACTGAAAATCTCTCTCTCTCTCTCTTGTTTCCTCTGTCTCTCTCTCTCTGTCTACTGTAAATCTCTCTCTTTGTCAAACAATCCCTCTCTTGCTCTCCCTTTCTGTCTGGTTTTCGGTCTTGGTCTCTTGTCCGACTCTCCTTTCGTTTTTTTTCCTCACCTGTCCCGTTTGACATTCTTTTTCCCCCATCTGTCCCCATCTCGCCTTTTCTTGATCCCATCCCGCTCTCTCTTTTGTCTCCCTCTCTCCCTGTCGTTCTTCCTCTCTCTTCTCTCCCTCTTCTCCTCCTTTCCTGCCTTTGGTCCTGTGGTCTGCCCCCTCCGCTCATTTCCGCGGGCTCCCAGAAGAGTATTTCGCCAGAATTCCCATTAGATCTTAACCCATTATCAGCGATCCAAATCACTTACAGAAGAATCTATTTACTTTATATGGTAATGAATTCATTTGATATGACTCTCTCCCTCCGTATATGAAAGTAAATGGAATTACAAAGGCGCGTTCCGCATGTTTCTGTTGCGGCTAAACGCATTTCCCCCGGTCTCTGTGGAAGTTCTGTTTGATATTATATCAAGTTGGCCTTGCTAAAGGAACAAAGGCCCAGTCATGTGTAATTTACCTCTCCCGAAGTCACGAGCGCGATAGGGGCTCCTCTGTAATATCGCCTCTCGGGAAGGAAGGGAGGAGGAGGAGGAGGAGAGCGAGAAGGGGGGAGAGAAAAGAAAAGGAAGAAACGAATTAGCCCGTTAATACATCTGAATCATGCCCACATTAAATGGTAAAACAATTAAAATGTCTATTCGTCAAAGGAAAGGTCGCGGGACCCCGTGGCAGAGCCTGCTTTCTGCGGCCGCGTGTTAAGCTGTAATTGCGCTTAAACGTGCGGCGCAGCCGCGCGGCGTGCGGCTCGGTGTGTTATTACGCCGAGATGTGCGGCCAGGGTTCACCCAGCCCTCGTCGGGGGCCTGTTCTACGTCCGCCTACAGCCGCGAGGGTCTCCGCGATACAGGCTCGATACTGAGCTTCCACCCCCCCTGAATTACCGTATACTGCCTGCCCCCCCTTTGCCTCGGAGAGGCCCTGTCAGTGTGGGAATAGCCCCCGAACACATACACACACACACACACACGTGAGCACACACACCGGGGCAGGCTCCACGCCCGCGGGAAGCAGGCGTGCCCCCGCCCCCCCCAAGAGCCGCTGGGAAAACAGGGACTCTTCTCTGTTATCGTTTTCAAATGACAGGTCTGTGCATTGGGTGCCAGTCGGAGGCTTGGGAGGGGGGAGGGGGGGGGCGGTGTTGGGAGAGTTGTCATTGACAAACGGCGTGGACCACCTGGGCCCATCGCCTCCTGATGGCCGGGTTCAAATTTACTCCAGGTCAGCAGCGACGTCAACTCCGCGGGGCCCCCCCCCGCCCAGAGAACCCCGGGTTACACACGCGCACGCGGTCCTGGGGGGGGGAGGACAGAGAGTCAGGTGGCCGCTCGCTTGCCGGGCTCTCCTCCTGGTCTGAGGCCCGTGCGTGTATTTCCCAGCCAGTCGAGGGAGCGGCATCATTCGCCCCCCCTAAGGCAGAAGCATTACAGTGAGGGTACCTTTCTCAGAGTGGCTCTGCTCTGGGTAACACACAGTGGAATTTCCCTGCTCTCACCCCCCCTGCATGTTTATGGATACCATCTTGTTACTGGCCACTGGTCTACATCAGTTCTTTTTGCTTAATTAAAAAAAACAGCTATAAAACAAAGCACTAAACAACCTCCCCTATTTGAAAAGAGAGAGAAAAAGAGAGGGATGAAAAAGAAGGCTTGAAAGTCCTTCCTGCTATCATCCCACGTCAACAAAGCATAGCGTCAACGGCTGGCTCTTTCCTGTTGTAAGGAAGAGAAAAATCAATGCTGCAATCTTTTTCTTTTGGTCTCCTCCAATCCGTAATTGAAATGGAAAATCAAATGAACGGCGAGCAGATAATTGTTTTATCAATATTCCCTGCCTGCCCTACAAGGGTCAGCGCAGAATGATCACGAGGCAGGGAATATGACGAGGACGAAATGTGAAATTGAACAGCTAGGAGGCAATAAATCAGCCCTGACAACTAAGAGTGACCAGCATGTAGCCGTACCAGGCAGCTCTCTCTCTCTCTCTCTCTCTCTCTCTCTCTCTCTCTCTCTCTCGCTCTCGCTCTCTCTTTCTCTCTACCGCACTCTTTCTCCCCACTGAATTTGTCCTAAAGCTGTCCTGGCTAAATAGAGAAATTCATCTCATTACAGGGCCTGTTAATGTTATTATCAAGTAGTAGTATTGGAATTCACCAGGAAAACCAAGGTCGGTTTTTCCATTATTCTTGTCATTGCTATTGCTATTGTGTGTGTGTGTGTGTGTGTATATATATATATATATATATATATATCATTTTGGAGTTCTTACCCCCATTTGATCCTTTGAATATTTGTTTTGGGTTTTTGAGGGTCGTCAGAACCCCACTGTCTTCTCGCCGTCCGGCCTCGGCTTCCGAGCCCAGAGGAGGGAGGGCGAACGGCGGCCCTTCGCGCGTCCACGTCCGCGTCCGCGTCTGCGCGGGCCGCCTCCGGTCTGTCATCTCCCGACTCCGAAACGAGATCCGATCTCGCCGGTGAAACAAGCACCCGTGAAATGGGTCAGCGGGAAGGAGCTGGGGGAAATCAGGTTCTGATACGCTCTGTCCTGATCGCTGAGAGCGGCTCTGTCCGAGCGGAGCGCCTGTGACTGTCTTCCCCCTCGCTGTTGGCAAGCTTTGGAAATTGAAACACAGAAAATGTATTTACTTTGCAGATACCCTCAGTGCTGAGTGACTTACTCTTTTTTTTTTTTTTTTTAACATATTGCCCATCTGCGCAGCTCAGTATTGAAAGCAGCTAGTTGCTATTCTCAAGGGTACAATGGCACTGACAGTCCTGGAATTCAAACTGGCAACTTCTGAGGTACAAGCCCAGGTTCCTAACCAATATGTCAGAATGCCCCCACTTTATATTGAAATTCAGGATGGTTGGAAGATTTCTCCACGTGTCAGCGGCTGTTAAACTATTTTTGAATTTATTCTTAAATAATTCTGTATACACACAGCTGGTTCATCGGTCATAAGTACAATTTTTCCTCCAAGTTGTAGTCTCATGAGCAAAATTTGTTAAAACAAATTTTAACAAAATCTTTGCCCCGAAAGAACCTTGTCAGTTTATTTTGTTTGTTTTTTTTTTCATGAACATTTCCAGAGGTTAATTGGTAAAAGCAAGCAGGTTGTTTATTTTTCAGTCTGATAAAAAAAAATAGAAAATTGCAGCAGAACCGTCGAAGCCAGCGACTCCCTTTTTTTTCCTTCTTTTTTTTTTTAACCTATGCTGTGTTGCTTCAGGCATCTGCTTAGAAGTGGTTAAGATCGCTGGCAGTAAAGCTGGAGGTGAACGACAGCCCATCTCTCTTCCTCTCTATTATATGTCCTTAAATGAACACATTGTGCCGGCTTTATAAGTCTTGTAAAAACTGCGGATAAAACGGTTGCAGAAAATCGACATCCTAAATCATGTGAAGTCCCATCCCATCGCGCGCGGCCCCTAGCAAGGCATCGACAAAAATATGAAATTGATTTGGTTGAAGGGTGTTAAAGAGCCGACAGGAGGGTGTCACAAACAATGAATGGTCGCGGCGTTGGAGAGAAATCAATGGGGGGGGGGGTGGGAAGGTTGAAGCCGGTCGGGAGAGCGACTTGGCAGGCGCGCGCCGTTCCAGGAGAAGATCCGTCTTCCGGCCTTGGTTGCGTGATCAAAAGGAAAACTTGATCGGTTTAATGAAGGGAGATACTATAAAACTGACAACGAAAATATAGATATTGCTGTGCGGTGCATTACGCCGCGGAGCCAGCCCCGGCCTGTCTGGCTGATTAAAGATACGTCTTAATCAGTTTGCCCGAACGTTGGGGGGGCGAGCCGCGCGGCCTGCTTTCCGTACGCGGGCGTAGGTGTCCGGGCACGGCGCTGCCGCGTCGCCTTGGGTCCCATCCCGCTCGGAAAAGGCAGAGCTAAACCTCAGCCGAACATTTTGACGTTGGTCAGACTAATCAACGTTGGTAATGGAGGTCGATATGATATTGGTTAGTGGTGCAGGAATGAACGTTTCTTTTGACGTTGGTAATTTGATAAAGCAGTGATCAATTATAGGTAGTCAATCAGCCTTGTAACCGCGATGTGTTGGTCGACAAATTGTTTTGGGGGCAGCTTCTGAATCTTGCATTATTGTGCCGCAGGAGATGGCTTTGGGATACTATTCTGAAAAAAGGAATAACATAACATCGCTCTTTTTACTGATTTGTGACCAAAGATTTTCTTTGCATTATTTATAACAGAGATTCATTGTAAAGGGTACGATGAGGGTTGTTGCTACTGATGTAGCAATAACATACACGTTTATATTGTATATTTCCATGGCAACGGCAAACCCACTAGCAACCCCGCGTCCTCCTTAATAATGCTTTTGATGTGGTCAAGTCTGTTTACATTCTTTGGGGTTGCTGTTGGGGTCACACAGCTCTCAGAACATGGGCACCTATTTGATGGGGAACATGGGAGTGCGCTGTGCTTGTTCAGCGTTCATTTGGGTTTATAACACAGCGCTCAACCTTAGAGCTTATCGGATTCGATATTGATTGGGTCATGAGTCACCCAACACATCTAATTGGTGCAGATTGTTTTTTTTTTTTTTTGTCAGCTGAGTGAGATATCCTATGACTGTGAAGAGCAGCGCAGGCTCCTGGCATCTCCTGGTGAGGCACATGGTGCTCTGCCGGACACTTGAGCAATTGTACGGGCACGCGCGGGTTGCCAGAATTGGCAAGGATTCGCTGAGAGCCTGCAGTCGAGAGCCCAATCCCAGCTCTTCAGTAAAAAAAAAAAAACAGCACTCATTACTTAAAAACTCCCTTGTGTCACATTCAACTCAAACAGTGAAGATAATAGCGTGTAAAAGGGGAAAAAGCCTCACAAAAATGGAAGAATTTTTCTTGGAGTGGACGTTATAATAAAAAATGCCCCCCACTTTGTTGGAATTTTATTTGGAAGGCCCACACCATATGTTGGTTTCCTCTTTAGTTGGGATTATGCCATCATTATTGCTGATAAAAGCTGTTTACAGCCTTGGCGCAGAAACAACGCTCTGGGCGCTTTCTAACTGGCACTCTCTCTCCAGAAGAGTTCATTTGATGCCAGCTGCTCTGAATGGTGTGCCTTTGTCAGAGGTTTCTCTCTCACTATCTTTTTTTTTTAAACTCCATTTTTTAAAATCGGGTTTTTGCATCGTCATTGTTGACGTTTTGTTTATTTATAGCCGGGACAATAGAATATTTGTAGCAGATGAGCTATGTTTTCTGGCAACAGAAAAGGTTCTAGTTTTGGTTTTGTTTTGTTTTTTTGTTAATGATTTTGTTTGAGAATTTTCTGTCACCAGCTCACTGGTGCATTTTACAAATATAAAAGCCACTATATTTATGCACATGAATCTTTATTTGTGCATTTTGCATTTAGATCTTCGCTCATTTCGCCATACTACAATGTAAGTAGACATGTTCTGAAAAAGAAGAGTATTCTTCTTATGATTTTATGTGCTTTTGCTGTGTGTCCAACAACTCTCAGTAATTAAGTTGATATAAAAAACAATATCACTGATGCCCCGTGAACATCAAATTAGCTTTTTTATGTAGCTGATATTTTTAAGGGCATTTTGTATACGTGATGTGTTCTCCAATAACAAATTCTTAGCCTTTTTCAAGATTTTAAGATTGTTCTATTAAGTTAATATAACAGACCTGTCATTCAATGAATCTACAATACACAACACTGCTTCACCCATTTTTCTTTTGTTTTAGAACAAACCGTGAGCACAGCTCTTAGATGATGGGTTTCAGTATTTTTCTGGATAAAGGTTTTGAAAGTACTTTGAAAAGTCCTCTTTCGTAGTGTTATCGGTGCGATCACCGGGTTACAGGAATATCCCTGGAGTTTTACACAGCAATAAAACTGTTATAAATCAAGGCTGACTTTAGCATATCAGCCAATGTAGATATTTCACTGACTGCTGTGCTGAGATAACATACCGTTCCCAGGGCTGCGGAGCCCAGCTGACCTTGTGCGTCTCAAATTAATAACGTAGAATCAACAAAGGGACGCAGTCGGCTGGTTCCCAGCCAATCAGGAGGTCTCCGTTCACCTGTACTCTGTGGTCACCTCTTCAGGAGAGGGACGATAGAAAACAAGAACTAAAAAACCAATCCAAGTTCAGCTTTGAAAAACGTCAACCATGGTGCGTTTCGCGAAGGGTTCCGATGATTCTTCTGATTCCGAACCGACTCACTTTGATCTCACGGGACATCAGAATTGGGGGCCAAAGAAACGGAAAGAGGGAGAAAAAAATGGTGGATTTTGCTTCCCCACTGTCGTTTGCACAGGAGAATGTTGAGCTCGTGCCAGAGTAGCAACCGACATTCTCCCTTTGAAAAAAGTAAAATTAAATAAAAATGTAAGCACCACGCCTTATTGAAGCCAATGACGCTTGACAGCTATGGGTTTTTAACAGGGACATTGGGACCTGTTTGGGTTAATAGAACATTGCTAATGGCCTGAACCAAGTGCTTTGTGCTCTGTTGTGCAAATAAATAATCAAGCAAGCACAGCCAGCATCACAAAGTTATTCTCTCAGGGTATTGAAAATATGTAATGATTAACACGCTTGTGTGGGGGATTTATAGACGTTTTTAATTGCGTCTGAAATAAGCAGTGCATTGGGGAAAAGTTACCAGTAATATTTCAAGTGAAAACTTTGTCTCATTGTTAAGTTATGTCTCTCACTCTGTCTCTCTCTCTCTCTCTCTCACACCCTCTCGTTTTCTCTCTCCCTGTCTCTTGCCCAGTGTATCCTGGGAAATCGTGCTGATCAATAGTTCCCATTTTAGAGGAATTGCAGTAAACACAGAAGGAGAGGAGAATTTACTGTAGCTTTCACTTTGGCTCTAATCAAACTATAATTTAAATCTGTGGGATGAGTGAGTGAGTCAGAATTAAAATACAACGTCGGTGCTTGGCCTGTTTTTTCCGCCTGTACCAAAAGGTTTGCGCTCTGTTTTTCTGGCCCTGAACGCTTGCCTTAACTGTATTTTTAAAGAAGCCTTGGGATTCCTTAAGAGATGACTCTGCATGTGAGCGTGCGTGCGGACGATTGCGTACGTGATTTTCTGGTGTGCGCAGGTGTGTGTTCTTGTGCGTTTGCGCATACGTGCGAGCGTGTGCGTACGTATGTGTACTGTACGTGCACGGGTGCCTGTCTGCAGTATATAAATAAAAGTGTTCACTCCTAGTTCCCTTTTTTTTCTGAGTATCGTTCAAGGACCATTGAGCAAAATACCTTAATGTCCTCTTAACTGTCTCCACACAGGCTGTGGCCGCCGCTTAATAGTGGACAAGCCAGAGTGAGAACTCTGAAGTATCTCTGGGTATTATACGCAAGCCAAATGGCCTTCTCTCGTACTTAATGCCTCCACTGTAGTACCACAGGACCAATCAGATAACTATTTATATCCCCATTGTGGTGTTAACTACTGGGGGAGAGCAGTGAAGGCAATAACACCGACTAAAGAGTCGGTCACTGGCCTGTAATGTCGGAGATAGTTTGTGTCCTCTTGGCTGAAATGTAAACCTCCCATACCTACGCGTCATGAAACGGAGGCAGCTTTGGTCCAGACGCGAAGCGTTGCACTGGATTGATCCTCTTGAAGGGAAAAGAAAATGGCAGACAGTCATTTCCCCCACCTCCTTTGTGTGTTTTTCTAACTCATCCTGGCAAATGTGTTGGTTTTGGTATTCTGGCACACAGCATAAGAAAAAAAATGAGCTGTAAGGCTTTCAAAGAAAAGAGGAAAAAGAAGTAAAATATTCATGCTGTTCCCTAATGTGGTGCTTCTGGCTGTGGGTATTGTTTCCGTGGCCCATGGGTAGAGTCAGTGTAATGCTTTCCAACTATGCCTGTCTCTGTGCCATACCATAAGCTCAGTAAATACTGCCATGCGCCTGCACTGTGTCTGTGCCTGTGCTTCCTGTGCACCTGAGCTGTGGCGTGCACAGTCCCTGGTCCGAACCAGGCTGGTCTCTACTGGACTCGGTACGAGACAGTTCTCATGCAGCATGTTGCCATGGAAATGATCAATGTCACTTTAATTTCCTCTTTAGCCACGCCCATTGTGTGAGTATGTGCAAGTGTGTGTGTGTGTGTGTGTGTGTTTAATGGCTGTGTGTGCATGTGGGTTTGTGTGTGTGAGAGTCTGTGGGTGTGTGTATGCACATGTATCTGTGTGTGAGTGTGAGTGTGTGTGTGTGAGTGCATACGTGTGTATTCTTTGTCTGTTATTGCATGTGGGCGTGTGTGTGCGTGTGCGTGCACACGTGTGTGTGTCAGAGAGTATGCGAGTCTATATGAAGGTCACTTGCGCTGTTCTTCTTTGATGGCTCTATTCATTAGTTAGTAAAATTGATTATTTTTTTTACCTTCTAATATTTTAATGTAGATGAATTCTGACCTTATGGAAGCTCCCAGTTTGCAGCTACATGTGAGCAGTGTTACTGTCCTTATGCAAAAAGTGAAGAGGCAGGCACCAAGCAGAGTGACTCTACTCTCACTGGGGCCTGAGGAGGGGGCAGAGGGGCTAGTTGATTGGGTGGTGGGTGAACGAGGGCGCGTGGGGGGCGCGGTCTGCTCCTTGTGGCAGGTGGTGACAGGCCATGTGCGTTCCCCATCACAGGTGTGTGCAATTAGGCCGACATTTAATCCTGGACAGGCATGAAACGGGACCCCTCTTCGACATGCCTGTCACGGTGTGTGTATGCCTGTTTGCTCCTGTGTGCCTGTGTGTGAGAGAGGTCGTCTGGAGGTGTGTGTGTGTGTATGTGCCTGTGAATGTGCGAGTAGGTGTGTTTGCAGGAGAGAGGGCGTGTGTGTTTGTGTGGGTGTGCGTGAGAGAGAATTTGTGAAAGTGATTATGTGCATATCTATGAGTGTGTGTGTGTGTGTGTGTTTCTGAAAGAGAGAGTGAATTTGTGAGTGTTTATGTTTATATCTTTGAGCGTAAGAGTGTGTGTGTCTGGGGGGGCTTTTAAACATTCACTCCTTAAAAACTAAGCTCAACCCTAACTCTATAGTGTGAAATTCAGACTGTGAAGTTTATTTTTTAATAGTTTTTTAGACTTAAATTTTGTATGCAAATGCATTTTTATTATATGTTTATATCCTCTTGTGTTCCTGTTGAACTGAAGCTCTTAAGTGACTGTACCACACGGGGGGAAAAAAAGAACAGGAGGTGGGGTGTGTGTGTGTGTGTGTGTGTGTGTGTACGTGCGTGTGTGTGTGTATTGGGCGGGGGGGGGGTGCGGATGGAGAAGGTAATGTATCGGAAAATGTCACTTTCAGAACCTCAGCGTTGCTTGTCATAGGTCAGGCTTAAAATGCTGCTTGATACAATTATTAACTCTAATCTGGGCATAAACACAAGTCCTCGAGCAACAGCCCAATTAATAATTTGCATAATTAACATGCATTTTAAATAGGGGCTGGCCCTGTCGTTGCCTGAGCGGGGATGGGGGTAATTAGGGCTAACATCGCGGTGCCTGGGGCCCAACGGGCGGACGCATTGCAGTCATTTTCAGCGCGGCAATTGACAACCTCTCGACAAGCTCTCCCAGCTTGGAGCGAAAGCCCGTTTGACAGAATTAATAGTTGACAAACTGCTCCTAAAGCCGTGGCATTGTTTCTGTCAGTTGTTTGGTTTGATGTCACTGTTAGACGTTATAAATCAATAGTGTCAGGATTTGGTAATGTTTATAGCAGAGGCAAGGTTTATTATTTCATGTGACTGTCATGGATAAATACTATTTATCATGGCCGTCTATAAATTACTGCGGACAGACTGTTGGTTTACCCGAAGCCCCCTTGCTCTCTTCTTGGAGGGACGATTCCGCCGTCCACTTACATATTTAGAGTAATTTATTTTCTCAGCTGCGGCCCCCGCTTTGGCCCCCGTGCCGTCTCTCGCTCGCCCCCGCCTTGATTGCCGGGCCTTTTCTGCGGCGTTAACACTTCCAAAATTGTTAAAAGGCAGACGCTGTCAGAGGCGTTCAAGATCCCCGACGTATTAAACTATCCCAGGTTTTCTTAATTTATTTTTTTTTTTCTCGGTCCGGCCAGGCCTTCAGGGGACCGGGGAGGTGTAGAGCCCCAGCAGAGACATATTTATGGAGGTGTTTACCCCAACCACCCACGCCCCCCACCCCCCCCCCCCACCCCCCCGGCTCCGCCCCCGCCAGCTCCGGACGCACACAAATTCACTTTGCTTGGACACGCCGGTCGCTCTTCACGCAGAGCAGTGGAAGGGTGGGGGAAATTGACGGAGGAGCGCCAACCACAGGCCTGGCTGTCATCTCATCAGAATAACACCTCACATACCCGGGCACCCCCCACCACCACCACCACCACCACCCCCCCCTCCCTTCCCCCACCAGCGAGGCTCCAGGCATGCTCGACAGCAACTGCTAGCTCGACGGGATCGCCGGTACTCCACACCGCACACCTTGTGAATAACTCAAGAGCTGTAACCTTTGCAACAGTGCTTTGCTAATCAAGGCAATTAGCGCAATCAGTTGCAATTAAATGACAGATTAGTCATGACGTGCTAGGGAACTGACAGCGCGGGCGCAGGTACATAAATTGTTGGTGTAATGAGTGATTGATGCTGCCGATGTTTATTGATAAAGGCGGCGGCGGCGCTCGGCTCTGCCGGCCGTTTGTTTGTTTTCCTGTGGGCAGTGTGGAATTCTGGGTAAAGGAATTGGCATGTCGCAATATGTTTGCAAGTTTTCTTCCCAGGTGGGGGCACAGCAGTGCCCCTAGAGCAAGGTACTTAAACTGGACAGCTTCAGTAAATATCCCGAGATTTATAAAGGAGTAAGGTGAGCGCTGTGTCAGGACGGGAGCCCGCTGTGGACATAAATAATAGGATCTCTTAAGCAAATGCATTTATCATCACATTTTATTTGATGCACAGTGTCACACCATAGTGAAGCAATCTCTCTCATTTAAGTTCAGAGTGCAGCGGGCATATTGTTTCTTCATTATGAACATAGCTCCCTCCATTTACCTTTTGCTCGTCATCTCTCTCTCTCCCTCTCTTTTTCTCTCTCTCCTTTAGTTCCCTCCTTCTCTCCCTCTCTTTTTCTCTCTCTCCTTTAGTTCCCTCCTTCTCTCCCTCTCTTTTTTTCTCTCTCTCTCTTAGTTCCCTCCTTCTTGTGGCCCAGAAAGGTGCCCCCTGGCGATAACGAGCGCTTCGCGTTCCCGTCTTAAAGAGGCGCGCTCGCCCCGGCGCGGCGGCCGCGAAACGATTCCTCAAACGCGCGCGGAACAAAAAGAGAAAAGAAAACGTTAAAAGGATAAGAAAAGTCGGCCGGGCGCAAATATTGATCAGCGGCCCCATCGACTATCAGCCCCGCTGCTCTCCTCAGGGAGGGCATTCGCTTCCCCCGCGCCGTAATTCATTGGAGAACTGGAGCGCTTCAGTTAGAATGCTAATTCACCCCTGCGATCCAACGGAGGGGGGCGGGGAAGGGGGGGGGGGGGGGGGCTTGGAGCAGTGGGTCTGTGAGTAGCAGCTTGATGCTCTTTAAAAAAAAACAAAAAAAGAAGAAGCGTCTTTTTTTGCGGGGAGGAACGTCAGTTCGCAGGGGCCGCGAACTGGGCCCGGGCTGCCCGAGCTGTCCGGTAGTGATCCAAAAGAAAGATGACATTCGGTGTCCGCATTTAACTCGCATCCGCCGTCCACTTGAGAGGGCTGGCACGGGTGACCTACCTTGATTAGGCCCGGGGCTGCCTGGAACCGTACCCTTCAGAACGGAGACAAAAAAGAGCGAAAGAGCAGAAAAGGGAAAGGGGTGGGGTGGGGTGGGGTGGGGGGGGGGGGCGGGGGCGGGGGGAGCAGGGGCCTGTATAATTGGGCCAAGTGAGGCGGCGGGAGGTAGCCAAGTCCTCGGCGTTGCCTTTTGTATATTCATGACCCCCCTGACTTGATTGATGGAAGGATAGCGTTTGGTGACACTGTCATTTGCAAGTTGAAGAGGTAGTGCAGTGGCTGGAGCCGAGCTGGGCGGGCGACGCCTCAAAGGGTGCGGGGGGAGAGCGAGAGGACGCCTCATTTCCATGCTGATGACATCCACCCCCGTCTCATTTTCTTTGTCTCCAATGGAAGGACATCTGCTGACAACAGGCACTTTAAAGAAAGGGAGGAGGAAGGGGGGGCACTTGGGGGGGTAAGTTGAAAATAAAAAGGGGGAAAAAACATCCCCGTGTGGGTGTGTGTATGTGTGTGTGTGTGTGTGTGTGTGGGTGGGTGTGTGAATGTGTGTGTGTGTGTGAGTTTGTGGGTGGTGTGTGTATGTGTGTGTGTGTGTGTGTGTGTGTGTGTTGGTGGGTGTGTGATTGCGTGTGTGTGTGTGTTGGTGGGTGTGTGTATGTGTGTGTGTGTGTGTGTGTGTTGGTGGGTGGTGGGTGGGTGTGTGTGTGTGTGTGGTTGGTGGGTGTGTGAATGTGTGTGTGTTGTGTGTGTTGGGGTTGTGATGTGTGTGTGTGTGTGTGTGTGTGTGGGTGGGTGTGTGAATGTGTGTGTGAGTGTGTGGGTGGGTGTGTGTATGTGTGTGTGTGTGTGTGTGAGTGTGTGGGTGGGTGTGTGTATGTGTCTGTGTGTGTGAGTGTGGGTGGGTGTGTGAATGTGCGTGTGTGTGTGTGTTGGTGGGTGTGTGTATGTGTGTGCTTTCATTCATTCCAGCACTGGTCTTTTGCTCAATTAAATCATTGTTTCTGTTCTGATTTTCTTTTCCTTTTTTGAGCCCCGTCTGTAGTTCTGACGGCCCTCAGTTTTGTCAGTTGTTCAGTTAGGCCCTAGTAATGGCAGACGTTTCCCGGCGTGCACGTGTGCGGTTTCATTGTGCCTTCGTGTTTCTTATTTTTTGTTGTTGAGGCTTCTGTAAGAATAAAAAAAAATATGTATATGTCCTGACTGTCTCTTTACCTGCCAGCTGAGAGACAGTTAAAGTGTTGCAGCTGCCAATCTCTGTTCCTGTTCAACAATAGTACTCTCTCTCTCTCTCTCTCTCCTGCTCACTCTCTCTCTCTCTCTAAAAAAAACAAAAAAAACTAAATGAGGCCTTATTGGTTCAGAGCACAGACACAAAGTAGAAGACAGTTTTCGCAGTAGCGCAGCCTTATGCCAGCGGGTAGCGCAAATACAGCTTCCTCTGTGCCTGTGAGTTTCTTTGCCCTTTTCACTGCCGAAGGACTGGAAGGACAAAAGACAGAGAGAGTTACACTATACTCCGCGTGACCCTGCAAGCATGTATTTACAGTTTGGTTCGTCTTGGCAAAAGCAATCTGGGCCCAGCCAAATGTCTGTAAGAGAGAAACCTGGGGAGTGTTTCTCGGAATAAAATACTTTCATGAAGGAAAATAAGAAAATAAGTGGTGGGGGAGAGAAAATGGTGCTCTTTGGAACGAGGGTCAAACAGTTGAGCGTACAGGAGCAATCAATCATTTAAAGAAGAGGAAGTAGCCGTTTCTTTCAAAAGGCTTGCGTTTTCCCAATAACATGGGAATAGGGCGCCCATTTAATGCAGCAGTTACGTTAATGAACTACCGCCAGAAGGTTGCAGGTTCAGTTCCCAGATGGGGTTTTGTAATTTTGCCCTTCAGCGAGGCACTTAGTTTGAATTGCTTCAATAAACATTTCGGCAGTTTAAATGGGTAGTGCCATGCAAAACATATATAATACATGTTTTAAAAATGTAGGTTATGTAAATCACAATGAATGAAAACATCTGCCAAGAATGTAAGGACTAACACACAGTATAATAACCAAACCACTCCTCATAACTTCTGGCAGTGCATTTCAAAAAACAATGTAAAATCTTTTAATGTATGCGCGCTTGTATTTATAAAAAAAATTAGAAGTTATTATCCAGCTGGCTAATGTCATGTAAAAAAAAACTCTCCCAAGAGATACCTGCACTCCCACCTCCCCTTACCCCTCCTCCTCCTCATCATCTCTCCTTCCAACACCTCACTCCTCTCTTATCAGAGGTGCAATTTATAGCCACGCTGTGAAATGCACGCCTGCAACTCCCATATTCGTATTTACACCAATTAACACATAAACTCTAATTACCCAGATCAAGGGAGTTGGGAGTCCGTGAATGGGAGGCGACATGGAGACCCTTGCCAGCTGACAGAGAGACGGAGAGGGAAGGTGGCGATAAACGGGGAAGTATCAATTAGGCGGTGGAGATGGCGACGCGTGCGCGAGCTGGGGAGGAGTCAGGGAGGCATGCTGGGGGCGGGGCAGGAGAGGCTCCAGGTTTCCGATGCTCGTGCCCTGACACACACACACATACGCGCGCACACACACGCGCTCACACACATACTGTACACATGCGTGCGCTCGTGTCTACACACATATACACAAGCGTGTGCACGGCACGCACCGCATACATACACACACACGTACTCACACGCATACACCTGCTCATGCAGTAATCACACACGTGTACCTGCAGAAGCACGTACACAACTGCACACGCATGCACACGCAAGTACATTCATGCGCTTGCACATAAGAACACTTGCGCATACACCCAGACACGTGAACATGAATTCTTGCATCTTCTCGCATCAAGACCCACAAACACACACACGTGCACACACGCCATAAACTGACACTGCGCACACATTTAGAAAACGCACACTTATTACTCGCACATACAATAAATAATGCCCTTTTATGGGACGCTCACAAAACGATGAGTGCGCCGGCGATGAAATATATAAACGTACGTTTATTTTTTAAAAATTTAACGAATATGATTTGATCTCATTTTCTGTCGTTATTTTCGTTGTCCTCATAGGCTAATGCGGCACGTTGGGTTATTTGTAATGGTGACCCGGTGGCGCGGGGAAACGTTCATTCGTGAGCAGACAGAGAAGATGACAGCTGAAGTTTGTCAGTTTCCCTCGGACGGGGGAAAATGGGGTTTGCGCCGCACTCAAACGCGTCCCTCCGCAGATGAATAACGCCGTCTTTACTTTCCATCTCGGGAAGGAGAGCGGCGCGGGGGGGGGGGGGTGGGGGGAGTGGCTCCTTGTAATGATTTCAGCTGGATCACAGACTATGCATGAACTCCAGGTTAATCCCAATAAATTGAACTTGATCAAAGACCACAGCCGTAAAAAAAAAGAAGAAGAAGTACGGCTCTGCACATTATTCAAGCGAGCGCATAAAACGGGGGACCCTGCGTCTGCGCTATAAATGAAATGCTCGCCGCGATAATGCTGATCTTAGGAATTTCTGGCGAGGCGTTTCCGTGAAGGCTTTTTCTCTCTCTCCCTTTCTGTTTCTCTCCCTCTCCCTCACTCTCCCTTTCTATTTCTCTCTCTCTCTCTCTCCCTCTTTCTCTCTCGCTTTGTCTGGGAAGTCTGGTTGCTCCCCCTTTTCTTCCATCTCGAGAGTCATTCTCCCGTTCCCCGGGCCTCGCCGAGCCTGGATTTTTGTGTGATAATAGGGGGAGGATGGCTAAATGATGAATTTGCTAAGGAGCTGTTTACAAGAGAGTGTAAAGCATTAAAGAGCTGCCAGAAGGTCCATTAACATAAATGTTTAAATCAGACAAACAAACTTATGTACCCAAATGAAAATGCATCCCACATTAATCTGCTGCAGAAGGCACCAGCAGTACAATTAGTGGTGGAATTCTCTCTCTCTCTCTCTCTCTCTCTCTCTCTCTGTCTCTCCCTCCCTCCCTCTCTCTCTCTGTCTCTCCCTCTCTCTCTTTCTCTATCTCTCTCTCTCTCCTTTTCTGTATCTCTCCCCCACTCACCCTCTACATCCTCCCCGGCCTCACAGTGTGCTGTTTATGTATGAAATACCTGGTGTGGCAGTTCTGTAGTCCATCGGCGGTGCTGAGCCAGCGACGCCACTCCGGGAATTTTTAAATAATTGTCAAGCCGCACGCATTACGACCGAATTTTCGGAGGCCCGTGAAGTTTAGCGGACCCCCTTGTAAAGGACGGGACGGTTCGCCGTCTCCTCGTCCTTTATTTCTCCGCGACGCGCTGCGTCTTCACCGCGTACTTGTGGATCCAGAGAGGGGCTGTAGCCCCCTTTGATTTAGGGCCCAGTAAAAGTGTCTGCTTTTTAAATACTGTTTGCCTGCCGGCCCCCCGGCAGACATTTCATATGCAGCCGATTCACATTACGGTCATTATTACGGCTTTATGAGGCGCGAACTCTTAAAAAGCGCGGCCTCGGAACTACACGGAACGGGCGAGATTGCGTCGGACGCGTTTTCGGATCACCCCCCCCCCCCCCCCCCCCGAACGTCCGCGAGTGACGAACCGGCGCAGACTCTCAAGGAGCCGAAACGTCGCTGCCCTTCCGGAAGGCGTTTACGCTCCCCTCGCCGAGGTAAGCCGTAAAAGCGGTCTCGGACAAGCTGAGAGACGGAGGCTGTTACGGCGTGACCCCCTCCACACACACCCCCACCCCGCACACCCCCACCCCGCACACCCATCACCACTTCCCTCGCTTCCACTCAGTTCCACCCCCAACCTCGTTCTCCCCTCAGTATATTTTACATTAAATCCCAAGAAAAATGGAAGTGATTTAAGTTGCCCTGTGCTACTCGTTGATAATTCCTGCCAGTTTTCTGGAAGTAACCTTGAGCGTGACAGTGCAGTGTAAATTCTACCGGTGCTTCACGCTGCTTCTTTTTCTGCTGTGATAGCTGTTTGAATAAACCAGCCGCTGGCCTTTCCCGGTGCATTGTGGGAAGCCATATCAAAGAAGCAGCCACTTCTGAGCTGAAGTAGATTTGTCAGGTGCTTTTCATTGATTCTCATAATTATTTTTAGTTCTTCGCTTACAGCTTTGAATACTTTATTTGTTTAAATGCAGGCTTGTTAAATATTTCAATGAAATGGCTATGACTCAAGGGCACTTGTTGACACTATAGCACCAAATGCTCATTCTGCTGTACATCTTAGCATGACAGGGGCTTATGTGTTTCAAACTTTCGTTTGTTGGTGAAATTAATAACCTCGGTAATTCGGTATGTTTAGGGAAGCTTAGAGAAACATGTCCTTTAACACTTTAAATCAGCTTTAGAATCCTGAGCCTTGGACCAAAACACCTTTCTTTTCTGTCATGTGACGCCTTCTCGGAACACATGAACCCCTAGAAAAGTACGATTGGTCAAACTAAATTCAGCCCCCTTTAAGACAAAGGAAAACGATAATGATGGTTGGGGACACATCACAAGACACCAGTGTTTCTCAGCTCGAGACTCGAGGTTTGGCCTCCTGCGGGAAACGGAAGCTTGAGGTGAAGGGAGAGGAGGGTTCGGACGGGTTCCTCTGTTACCTGGACGGGCTGCTGATTCGGGGGGGGGGGGGGGGAGAGTTATGGATGTTTTGGTAAGTGTGGCGGGGTGATTTGCTGGAGGGGCTGAATGATAGACTCGAGCAGCCTGGAGCATCCCAGTGTGTTTATACGTGGCTTGTATGGCAGCTTTCAGAAGACATTTACCCCATGATTTGCGATGAGCTTATGTGTGAATAATTAATGGCAATTAATCCTTAATTACAGTAATTAGGCAAGTCACAGGAAATTAAGCTGCAGCTGGAGAGGCCTGTGCCGGGGAAAGGCAGGGCTGGGGCTGAGCGCACGTGCCATTTAGCGCCGGCTCGGGTTGCCGCGGCGATGAGAGCGCCGGTGCCCGCCTTGGCACCGGGGGCTGGCAGCCGGGGCAGGGCGTGCAGCGGGGGCAGACGCGGCTGAGCGGAGCGGCTCTCCAGCCGGGGCATCTGGCAGCGGAGGAGCCGCGCGCCATCCGCCGACGCCGCGGCCCCCCCCCCCCTTCCAAAAAAACCCGCCGGCGCGCCCAACAGGGAGGGGTGAGCGTGAACGATGACGTCACCTCCCGTGAAAAATCGTAAAATAGGAAGAAAAAAAGAAACGTGACTCACGAATTTCAGCTTAAACTTTTGCCATTTTTTTCCTCCCCCTCCACGTTGGAAAGTTGTCAACAGCTGTGACCGAGCTTGACTGATGTAGCGGAGTTTCGACAGCCATTACGTTAATTTAATTTTTTTTTTTTTTTTTTTTCTTTTTTACGGGAAAACTAAATTTACGGCGTGGCGGTGCACCTGAGCTATAAACGCCCGGTGCCAAGGCTGCAGTTAACACTTTGTTTAAGATCCCTGCAGCCCTGTAACTCATTTGCGCTGAGCTGCGCGGGTGAAAGGTCTCGGGAGCACCCAAAAATGTTAACAATAACTGCTTCAGACGTAGAAAAAAAAAACACCCAAAAAAACTCACCAAATTGTTATGCGTATGTGAGGCCATTTTGTTGTTGGAGGTATTTCTCCTTGCTGGTAAACGATAGCAGTGTTGGGGTTGGGGTTGGGGGGGGGGTTAGGGGGGGCAGTGTAGATGCGAGGGGGAGGGGGGACTTTCCTCATATCGTTCAGAGCTCATTTGCGCCTCTTCATGCTTGCCTTGAAGAATTTCCCATCCTTTCCGCTACTGTTGCTTCCAATTACTCTGTTATTCAGATTACTAATTTACATGCCAGTCTCTCTAGATGAACCATGGCAAATATGTTACCCCTGGTCCTTTTTATAAATCGCCACTTTTATTGATGTGAATCGGGTCCAGTGTGCCCGAGAAGCGCTCTTTATAAATACAAAACAAAGTATGTGGCCGGAAACCAAAAGACATTCATCCTTAACATTTTTTTAAAAAGAATACTTTGATCGGGAGTCGATATAAAGGATATATGTGGACTGAATCAAGGCCTATATTACAAACAGCTTTGCAGGAAACAAAACATGGCCGTTGCATTGAAATACAATATTAATGGCATTACTTTGTTCTTTCCTCCCTCCAAATAAATTGGGGAAAAGAATCTATGTATGCCTACAAAGTGAAGCGAAGTTAACTTGCAAATTCATTTTTTTTTTCACCGTACACAGGAGTGTTTTACTAATAGGGAGTTAAAGTGGCTTGGAGAGGTGTCCAGCTGTGATATTACATTAACCCATGGCGCTTCCACGTGCCTCGTGGCCGCTTCAGGATAAAGAGCATCTTCCTCCTCACACTTTGGCTTCTCAGAATGTTATTTGAAATAATGAGGATTTATGGCACTTTTCGCTGTATAGTAATTTTGTCTCTTGATAAAGGAAGTGAGACTCTCTGTCTCACTATCTCTTGTTCTCTCTCTCTCTCTCGCTCTCGCTCTCTCTCTATCTCGGTACCCCCCAATAGCCCCCCTCCTTTTTTTTGTGCCTGTAAAGCACATTTGCGGCCAGCGTTCCGATGGGCGGGCTAGCGGACGCGAAGGGGCGCCGTTCACCTGTGCGCCGTTGCCGCGGCAGCGCCAGGTAGCTCCCCAGGCGGAGTGGCGCTAACCGGAGTGACAAGGTCAGCATGTTCGGCGGCGGCGGCTCGCAGCCCCTCTCAATAAGGAAAATAAATGAGGCGGCGTTAGCCGTAAAGTCACAGCGTGACGCCCGCAAGCTAAAGGGTAACCGTGCCGACCGAGGCCTCCAAATCTGCTGTTTAGAGACGGAGAGCCGGAGGTTCCCGGGCGGCGGCCCCGCGACGCAAACGCGCGGGAATTGATTGATCTCATTGGCTCGAAGGGGTCGTACGCGGAGGAGGGCTGGCAAAGCGAGCGGGTTTTTTTAATGTAATTTTTTGGACGCTATTTTTTGCCGTATATTTCAACGCGACCGGTTTAAACGCGCCGGCGCGTTGGACTGGCAGCGCGCGGGGTTGTTAAAAACGGGGTGATGAATGCGCCGAGCCGCGGGTTTCCGCCAGACGGGGGGGGAGCGAGGCGCGAGCCCGCACCGTGGCGGGTTTTTTTTTTTCGAGCGCAGGCAGCGGCGGGATTTCGGAGTGCCGGCTCGCGGAAAGGGGAGCCGTGGGGTGGTTAAGGCTGTCCCCGTATCCACAGTGATGTTTACTCACACAAGAAATTAAATATTAATGCTCTAACAGTGTGGGGTTGCGATGATAGGGGCGTGCAGACTTTGGAAATGCAGTCTATGAGCGAGCAGTTCAGCACAGCGAGAGCTTCAAAGAATTCCCCAGAAGTAACGGAGAGGCTCGGGAAGGGGGGGAAAAAAACAGCTTATTATAGTTGAGGGCTTTTTGTTTTGTATCTTCTTTTTTTTTCCCAGGCAATGGGATATGTCGTTAATGTCTCGCTCATGAATAGGGAACATTTTTATTTGTTTATCTCAGGTATCGCACACACGCAAAGAAAATGTGATTTATAAAGCAGCAGGAGTCTGGAGATTGCATTCGGGGGGTTTCGGGTCCAAGGTTGTGTAATGCAGGGGCTGTCTTTTTTTTTTCTTCTTTTTTTTTGAGCAAATAAGTGAACTTCATTGGAAAATATGACATTATTGCTGGACACCAGGGCTCAAAACGCAGTAATAATATAATAAGGGGGCAATTTGCGATTACTGCCCCCGACTCCTCAGACAAAAATCCCCCCCCCCGCTCCCCCACCCTCCTGCCCCCGCACCCTGCCTCCCACCCCCTTTTCATATCAATCCTCCTCATTACATGAATGAGGAACTTGCAAATTGGGAGAATTAGGCAAAGCGGCATGCAGAGATCATTCCGGCATCCAACCAATGGTGGCCTCCACCTCCCGGCTATCTTCTTGTTTGCGTGAAAAGTGTTCCTTCGTACTGCGGTATTAGGTGCCTAATAATTTAATTGGCGCTGTCTGCGGGGTTGGCATTAGCATGTAGTCTGGTTCAGCGTGTACTTTTCGGAGTCTTTAGCAGTTCCATGTAGGGAAATTGTTCCTGTCTATTGTGAATAAATAAATGAACGAATCTGATTTATTTCTTCTAGGGGGAGGGCGGTGGGGGTGGGAGGTTGGCTGGATAGGGTTGCTTAAAATGTACCTTTTTTTTAATGTGCACGCTAAATCATAACCATTTTTGGTACCTAAATCACAGTTGTATTTTCTCTGGATTCTTTCTTTTTTTTTTTTTTACATGTAACAATGTTAAAAATAAACTTTTATTTATTGTTTGAGATTATTACGAGCGGTAGCCGCCGCGGAGCACTTTCTGTGGCGGTGTGTGTTTAATAACAAGGGGAACGGGGCGATATTCTCCCCAGCGCTCCTCGAAAAGCGACGGGCCCCCGTCTCCCCGTCTGTGGGGCCGCACGAACGACGGGTGGCTCTGATCCGCTAATGGACGCGAACCTGTAAGGCAATCCCTTGGCCTTTGTCTGACCCCTTTGTGGAGCAGAATTCCTCAGATGTTTTCAGGATCAAGTCACTTAATCTGTGGCACAGTCGGGGGAGGGAAGGGAGCGGGGGAAGTGGAGAACGGGGGAGAGAGGGAGGGTGGGGGGGCGGGAAAAAGATGCGTTTTGCTCACATTCAGAACCTCGGGACTGGATCTGGTTGATCCTGGCCGCCCCAAAACCAGTTCCGCGAAGCTTCGTGCGGTTCACTGTGATGGTGGTTGTTTTTGTATCTTGGATATAATTTAGCTGAAGACTAAACTAAACTAAACTTTTTTTTACTGTCTTTGTTTCTGTTATTCCATGCTTTATTAATGGTGTGTTTAATTTCACCAGAGTTTGCATAAAGTTGTATATTTGGTTTTATGGTACGTGGTAATGTTTCCATGCTACTACAAAAGCAAAACAACAACGGTATTAAGTGTGATCCGAGCTGCTGCTGTCTGCTTTAAATTCTAATGGGTCCGACAGACTTCAGACAACAGATACCCTGAAACATTAATGAAGGCTCCGTTCAAATTAACATTAACATGGCAAACGGGAATAGTGCGTCTCCTCGTGTTCGAACAGTAACGCCAACCGACCCCCCCCCCCTTCAGCCCCCCTTCCCGGGCTTGCTCCGGGAGATGGAATTTCAGTGTGCGTTCCCCGACCACTCTTCCCCGTCGCCCACCAATCACTGGAACATCTAGAACATTCCCATCAAGTTACAACTGCTCCCTACGCGAAAGCAGTAATCCATAATTTCAGGTCTATATCACACAGAAAAAAAGGAGAGAGAGAGAGAGAGAAAGAGAGAGAGAGAGCACTCTCCGCATCTAATGGCTTGGCGAAACTGATGCGAAAAGGATATAGCTTAAAGGCGCTGAAATCTGAAGAAATATTTGGGAATCAGGCGATGATGTATTCAGCTATGGGGTGGGGGGGTGAGGGCGGGGTGGTCAGCATAAATAATGTATGTGGCGGAGCTCCTGAAAGTAAGCTGGAATTTGCTTCAGTACTTTTTGTTCTCAATCACCTTGATGAAACAATCCTGAAGCAGCAGGAAGGAGAACCCCTGACAGGCCGATTTTCCACCCCTGGCGCAACGCTACGTTCCCCACTTAATGTTCCCTGATAAAGTGTTGCACAGAGGTGGACCAGAAGGGTCCCGGCTCCTGACACCAGCGACAGTGCTTGCATTAATTATGCAGTCTGTGGGGGGGAGGGGGGTGGTTAGCGTTGTGGAATCACAAAAAAAAAAAAAAGCATTTTTCAAAAGAAACTGCAGAGTGAATCACAAAAGCGAGGGAGTGAGAGAAGAGAGGGAAAGGGAGAAAGAAGGTGAGGCAGAGGGAGCGGAGAGAGGAGAGTGTGTCACAGGAGCTTGTCTGGGGGAAGTATAGTGCAGAACAGAAATGATATTTTCTTTGTTCTTGCTCGAGTGTTTTGCTTAACCGTCGAAGCAGTGGAGGAGTCTTAAAACAGGAGGGGCGGACCTCAGCGCTCCTCCCAAACCTCGCCTCTCACCGTTCCTCCTCTGTGTGACAAAACCGAGCGACCCCACAGGGGCGCAAGGAGCTGAGGAGGCCGGCGCCCCGGGCCCAGCGTGAAAAATAAAACAACCCTCATTAGCGATGCAGCGGCTACGCGCTCTGCTCCCGCTCAGACGGGGACCTGTGACAGAGTGTCCGTGGAGGTTCACAGGTTACGCAACATCCCCTCTTTATCCGCCATTCATTGCGCCATTTTTAGCCTGGTGCTTTCCACAGTCACCTGGTGTTCATGCTGCTCCTTTCCAAACAGAATCCTTCCTTCTGGCAGCTGCTGATTCTCGTATGCATCCGAAGTCACGCTGCGTAATTTGGGTCGTTCTATGTCCTCTGTAATTTTTTTTTTCTTCTTTTTTTTTTGTGCGTGCGTGTGTGTGTGTGTGTGTGTGTGTGTGTGTGCGAGAGAGGGAGAGGCTGTGTGTGTGTGTGTGCATGTATGCATGTGTGTTTGTGGTGTGTATGTGTGTGTGTGTGTGTGTGTGTGTGTGCATGTATGCATGTGTGTTTGTGGTGTGTATGCGTGCGTGTGTGAGAGAGAAAGAGAGAGCGTGTGTGTGTGCTGCGTTTTTGTGTATGCATTTGTGTGTGTGTGTGTGCGAGACAGAGTGTGTGTATACATCAGATGTGTAAACAGTAGCCTGGTGCAGACTCAGGCTGGCAGGTCTGGCGGGCAGTGAGGAGGGACTCGTCGATGGCGTGACCAAGCGGCAGTGGCAGGCCAGCACCCACGCGCTCGGGCAGAGGGGCTAATTTTAAACCCTGTCCCAGATTTAAGAGAGCCAAGCACAGCACTTTCTACACAGTGTGCTTGTCCACACACACACACAAGCTGCACAAAGCCAGCCTCGCACAACCGCCCCACCCACCCTTACCATCAAACTCCCCGCCACCCTCCGACATTGACTTTCAGTCGGTGTCAACCCCAAACATTTTCGCTTCGTCTGGAGTGACTCAAGCGTTTGGCTGCTTTTTGTCACCGCTCTCTGTCTGTACTCTCAGTCCTGCACCGCCATGGCAGAGCAGGGCGTGCCCAGGAGTTCCCGCAAACGGCGGAATCATCCGGAAGTCGATTTTTTTTCGCCGCGGTGAGCTCAGTGTGCGTGCGTGGAGAGGCGTGGCTGGCGATGCCATCTCTCTGGCAGAGCGTGGAGCCGGTGTGCAAAAAACAGGTGTGTGAACAGGCAACGGCGGCATCAGAAGCCACCGCCGAAAAGCACCCCTCACCCTTGTCTTTCACCGTCGAGATGCCTAGGCGTAAATATTTTATGGGTGGCAACAGCTGGCATGGTGTTGGCTTGTGCAGTATGCAAACACTGCATTTCAGGGATCCAGCATGCTCAGCTGTGTTCGAATGTCACGCGCGCGGCGTTGGGCAGGGTGGGTGGAAAACGAGGAACCGCGCTTGTGCCATTGGTCGGGACGCTGCTGTCGTACCCTAGAGCAAGACACTTAACCCCGAATTCCTTCGGTAAATATCCAGCGCTACGGCTGGACTGTGCGTGCGATGCGAGCCGCGCGAGGCACCCTGGATGGGGACGTCCTCTTAGCGGGGAAAAATAAATTGTTTGGTTGAATCCATTTCCACACAAATAAAAAATACCATTTAAAGTAATTTACTGCCCCACATACGTATGTACACCATGGACAAAACGAAAACATGTAAAGAGGTGGAGATGGAGTGGGGAGGTGGAGGTATGCTGGATACAGCTGCCTTGAGAGTGGTGGCATCTTGCATTGTGATACAGCATAGAAAACAGCCATTTTAGTGGGTTGAGGCAGTAACACCGGGTTGCCTGTAGATCTGTAAAGATCTTTCCTAATTTTCAAGTCTCTTATGATAATGATAATAATATGTTTTTTTCTTGAACTAGAGGAAATGAAATGTGCACGGATAGCTCAAGGCAGGAAGAGATTTTAAATTGATTAGGCTTCACAGGATCAATGAGCAGGTGCTTTGAAGCACCATCACCGGATCAGTGCCTTTTTGTAAAGCCCTAAATTGTCTCATCTGGTTTTTTTTTCGGTTCAAAAGAAAATTATTGCAATAAAAACAGAAAATAAGCCAACTGACAAATGAGTGAAATATCCTATGGTATCCTGAAGTGTTTTGCAGACCTGTGGGGGTTATTGAAAAATAGAGGCTGTTTTCTGACATTTAAATGGCAACCAACAGAAGTTTTATATTGGAAAAAATAAAATAAAAAAGGCCCGGTCTCTCTTTTTTAAATCTGAAAAGGAATAATGGAACCGGCCCCAGTTGTAAAACAGTCACTCTTGTCGGATAAATCCGTATCTTTATTCTCCGTGATCGTACGAAGCCTCATTTATTTTGACAACAAAGTCTAATAGCGGTGTCTCGCTGATATTAATCCCGCGATGCCGCGCGGTACATCTCTTACAGTCTCAGCCCTTCATTACAAAGTAGGTGGCCTGAAGGAAAATGTATGCATTCGTTCCTTATGGCATAAAATATGCATTTGGGTTCCTCATTTCATCTCCAATCTGTGTTATTCCTTAAAAATTCACAACTGCCTGCAGTCCCCTTTAATATTTAATTTGACAACTTTTTAATCTGTCATTACACCGTGATGAAATAATCGTCAAGTGTCGCAGAAAAGAAAAAAAAAAAGATTAAATTATACTTGGAAATAGGAATTGGAGTGATTTAAACATTGGGCGGCTGTATATTTGTTTTGCGGGACCGTGTGCGAAAAGGGACTTCACTTTATTCTGCTACTTATTTTTTTATTTAGCCGTCTCTTTTTTTTTGCCTACACAGTATAAAGCACCATTCCCTTGTGGCTTGCCCTCATTGGTTAAGGCCCTCAGTTTATTGTACGGAAAGGCACGCGAGGGGTGGAAACTAGGGCTCAGATGAATGAGTGCTGTTAGTGTCTTAGCTGTGTAGTGCACGTGCTTTTCTACTGCACCCCAATCTGTTTGCATCACTATGTCTTATGAGGTCTGGCAATGAGATGCCAAAGCATGACTGTATTATTTTTTTTTGCATGCAACCAGTAAAACGGTGCAGATGACACAAATTGTTTCAAAAGAGAAGAAAAAAAAACTTTATTAAGCATCTGTCCTTACTGCAAAATAATCACAATCGTTCAAAAAATGCACCGTATTTTTTCAATTATGAAGAGCTACTTTATCCCCACACCCGTGGTCATGTTTGGAGAGTTGTGAACCTGTTGTTGCCAGGTTGTGAATCTCAGGTGACGTGGACTAAATAACCACTCGTAGAATGTGCTGAGGATGGCAATCTGTCTGCGGTTTTGACCTTGATACCAAAAAGAGGGATGTCGATTTTTTTCTCCCTCTTTTCGTCGAGTCCTAAAAAAGATGCATGTTTACTGTCAAGACGTGGTGCCACTCTTTAAAGTTTTCTTCAGACTATTTTGGTCTGCAAACTTTCAGGAAATGAGATTAACTCGGCTGGCCTCATGTGATTACAGATTAGTCTTTTGGAAGGCAGTATGTAGATTCAAACCAGATTACACAGGAAGAATTTGCAGCAAGGACATAAGTATCCCTGCTAACAGCAGGATTATCTGTGCAAGGGAAAATCCACACGCATCTGTTAGAGGTTGCTGTTCATTCATGTAGTTTGTTAAAATAATTACTGTCTCGGCTTGGATTTGAGACACATCTGATAACTAGATTTAAAGTTGAATGTTGTTGCATTCAAGTACTGTATTAGTTAACTATATGAACATGTACACACATGCACAAGTATGGCATTTTGCACATCTACACACACACACATACACACACACACGCACGCACACACACACACGAACAATAGCAACAGAAACAGTCACTAAAAAAAAGGTATTTTTTTTCAAGGGGTCTAGTAAGTTTGTACTTTGAAGCCCCTAAATCGGACTTTGTTAACCTCCCTCTGCCAATCTGGCTATGCGGGGTCCCCACTGTGGGACAGCACGGTTCAGAGTAACTGCAGCTGAATGAGGCACCCCAAACCGACCCCCCCCCTCCCCCCACCCTCAGGCTGCCTTTACCTCTGAATCACACTTCAAGGTTAAAGTGCTCTCTGTCGGGAGTTTAGCACCACCTTCCACTTGGGCCTGGGGGGGTGGGGGTGTTGTGGGGGTTGTGGGAGATGGGGGTGGGTAAGGGGGGGGGCGGGAGGCAGGAGGCTACCCAGACAACACACTGAGAAAAGCAACATAGGGCCGACGTAGGCACAAAACAGATAGTTTTGCACAGGCATAGAAAAAAAATTACTTGCAGTATTTTTAATTTTTTGTTCCAGACTCGAAAGTCTTAAGATTTACTCTTGGAATAATTTTTTCTCTTTGCAGTATTTATTTCTTTGCTCTCAATCAAAAATATTTTGCTTGATAATTGTCATGAAAATTGTGATGTCAAAGATATGTTTTCATTGATAATTTTGACACAAATCTGATTCCGCGGTAAGCGGCCTAGCCACAACATCTTCCCTATGAGCAGACTACCTCCGCGCTACATGGCGGCTACCTCTCGCAGACGGAGAACGACAGCGCACCTGCGCTGACCTTATGTCGCTGTGCTGACAGGGTAGGACGATTTCTTTCCGGAACATTCTCTCAAACGACAGGTTAAAGAAGATGGCTCTGAGACACAGCCCAAACCTGTCCCCCCTTTTCAGTATCAAATATTTGGCTAGTGGAAACATGCTCTGTGTGGTGCACTGTTTATATGTTTGTTTCTGTAAAGACATTCCCATTGATTTTTGTGTGCCTTGACTGGGAGTGGGGGTTGGGGGGGGAAGGGAGGGGGGGGCTAACAAGGAATTCAATCAAGGAGACCATGTTACCCAGTTGCAAAAAAAAAAGAAGCAAAATTCACAGTCAGGAGCTTGTGATTAATTTCTATTGATCCGCATTTAGCAGCGCGTGGAGTTTATAAGCCACGAAAAGCAGGTGAACTGAGTGTTTGTATAACTTGGGCCGCGGCAAATTGGATCAAGTTAGTGAGTGGACTCTTTCACCAGCATGACAAAAAGGGCACAACCGCGAACATCGCTTGTGCTGTAGAGTATTTGGAGATTCTGTCATTCTGAATTCTAATAAGCTGTGATTTTTTTTTCCTTTTTTGTAATGAAAACGATACGTTTTGTAACTCAGCAGTAGATTTACGGGAAAGCGTACATTTTTATACATCTACTGCTTTTGAAACACTTTCCAGTCTTTTTCTTTTTTTTTTCCGTCTTGCGCATCTGCGCACAATATTCATTTTCCGCCATTTTTCAGTAGTTCTGTACTCCATAACGCTACATTGTATGTTTTTTGGTAAATACTGCTGGTAGTCTGGAGTGAAGGATCACAGATTTATGTATCCCACATGTTTAATACATTTCATTTTGTCAGGGGATTTAGTATCTCTATGGTAGAGGCTTTTTTCTCTCCTGTATTTGTAAAGGATGTAGTCTCTGCCTGTGGTCTTGGAGTGAAATACCCTGCTTTATTTATATATTTGTATGGAGTTATCTCGTGACACATGCTGCCTCCATAGATGTGGCTGAGATATGTATGGGCTGCCGTGTGCTTGTGTGTCTGCGCACGTGTGTGTGTGTGTGTGTGTGTGTGTGTGAGGCGGGGCTTAAACCCCAAATGTATAATGCACCCTGGCGAGAAAGAAATGAAAAGCAGGTGGCGTGTTAGAATATCCTTTGCGTCGTGATTGAAAGTCAGATACGTAGCGCAGGCATCTGTGAGACTGAGGCCGGCTTCGACGTGGTCTGTCACCTGGCCTCCTTCACTGCGCAGCTAGGGGCGTGCAATCTACTGCACTGCAGCCTGCTTCCAGCAGAACACCTGCCATTGGTTAATGTATCGGATGGAGATAGTAACAGGGGTTTAAAAAAAAAATACAGACAGAAAGGAGATAAATACAGCTGACTACTAGGCCAGTTGCTAAAATATTTACTTTTCTGAAGTGCTGGCTGTACATATATTGGAAAAAAAAAAAACATTGGTGGCAGACGTGTGACCCCTGAGAGACCTTTGATCAGATAATGGCTGTTTTAGTGCAGTGTTTGCTTACTTAATGGTGTTTCCATTTCGATCCGCCCCCGTGTCAGCACCTCTCCATTTCGGCAACAAACAGGAAGGTGCTTTACCTTCTCCTGGGGCACCTGTGTGCTCCATCTGGCTTTTCAAGAGAAGGAATAAAAAGGGAAGAAGAGTGAGAAAAAGCTTGGAGTCTCAGTGTTTAAATATGTCGACAGACCTCCCACTGCCGTAGCCAGACTGAAAGCCTTTTGGCAGACATTTTGTTTGCACCCCCTGTTGTTGGTGTGTGCAGTGACATAGATACAGCACGGGGTGAGCAAAACAACTGAGGGGCGAGGCCCTGTAACGTCGCTGTCAGCATTGGGCATGACTCTGAAAGTACGCAGCACCCTTCTGTTTTCATTCAGGAAAGCACAGCAGACATCCAGGCCCCCCCTAGGGCCGTCTGTGAACTGACTGGCCTCAAATACCGGCCACTGTTTTTATCCTGGATCTATATGGTCTTGGACTGCGGCCATTTTGGTATCGCTATCGGGGTTGAGCTCACATATCTAATGCACACAGGGTTCAAGGCACACATAACCACACTCACAGCCAGACTGAAAGACGTTACCACAGCAGCAGGCATACAGACAGACAGACAATCACAGACATTCAGCAAACACAGACATACATGTCGATACTCTAACTGGCACACTATAGCCACATACTGTACGCTGGTGCACACACGCACGCACACACACACACACACACACACACACAGCTAGTTAGTCATGGTGTGGTTTTTATTAGATAGATTTATTTTTATCCAGTTACTTATACAGGCTATATTCTGGTTAGCACTGAGCAGAACAGTGTGAAAATTCAAATGTGTTCCTAAGAAGCGGCCAAGCCCTCATTAAAATGCATCTTCCACACACTTAAGGCCTCCTCAAAAGAAGCTATCCAGCATACGCAGAGCAGAGATAAATAAGCCCATGAAGTCCTGGAGTAATTTCTCGGTCATATATTTGCAAGATTTAGTTTGAATCCATGGGTTTTTTTTCCTTCATACTTTCTATTTACGCAAGAGTAGCTATCGTTTAACTGCACTGCGAGATTTGAAAGTGAATGGAAATAATCTAACAAAAGACTTGACAGCCAAATCTGCTGAATGGAGAAGCGCTGGGGAAAATGTTCACTGTGTCTGAAAAGAAAATGAGATAAGAAACAGAAATAGGAGCAAGCCTCTCTTTGGGAAAAGCAATGATGGTGATCCCCAAAACGGTATTATATTTGAATTATTTTTTCCCCCTTTTTTGAATAAACTGCTTTAGTGTTCTTCCCCCGTGGGGATATCAAAGTCTCCTTAACCCGAAAGCTGATTTCCCCTATCGCCCTCCACCCCCCCCCCCACCCCCACCCCACCCCAAAAAAGAAGACACCGGAGCAGGGGCTGCTCGTTTATGTCAACCGCTTCCAGATGCAGGCCAGCAGCACTCAACAACGGTCTTAAACGCGGATGGCGTTTAGCTGTAAAGGGGGGTCGTAACAAAGTGTCTTGAATTCCAGAAACGCTTTCCTCTCCGTGCTCCCCGGGACCTGGAATGGCTGCGCTTATGAGAGGGGTATGGAATTTCACTAAAACATTCTGAAAGACGATACTCTGGACCGAGTGAACACTTAATGCGTAAGTGGCAGTTACCCGGGAGGGATAAAATGGGGTTATCGGTACGTGATGTACTGTTTGACCTGGAATTGTCCGGGGCTACACAATCCTTCTTGAGCCACATACTTGTCTGAGCCACATCACACAGTGGCAATATTTTAAATGTCAGCCAGTTACTTTGCACAAAAACAAAGTTGGTAGGCGCCACTTCTTCACGTACGTCTGAACCCCGTTTCGGTTTGTGAGAGGGGATTCTGCCTCAGCCACATTAGTAAGACTCGCTCGTTCTGTCCACTACGAATACATAAACTGGAAAGCCAAGTGAATTGAATAATGAGATTTTTTTTTTGTTTTTGTAAGGGATGTGGGCAGTTTTAAAAAAAAAAAAAAAACGGCACAAAAACAAAAGCATTAATTGCTTGGATACAGTAACAAAAATGCTGTCAAGAGCCCGTGCTCTCATTAACCTGGCACCTAATTATCCACCTCCTGTCTGAGCGCTGACAAGCCCCGGCGCATGAACCCAGCGCTTGTTGTGTCAGCGCGTCGACAGCGCGGCCTCAGCCAGCCGGGTCCGCGTTAGGTGTGTGTGTGCGAAACAAAGGCCCGCGCCCGCGAATGTTCCTCCCGTTAATGCCTTCCCTTCCAATTAAATCTGCGACTGTTAATTACTGTAATTACGGAGCGGGCGCCTCCGTCGCCCCGGCGCGCCCAACGAGAAGCCGAGCGCCGAGCGGTCGCGCGTCCCCGTCGGCCGAGCCCCCCCCCCCGCGCCGAACCCGGAGCCCTTCCCGGGCGGCGGCGGCTGGAGAGCCGAACTCGCCGTCGCCGGGGCGAGCGGGAAGACCGGGCGGCTGTCGTTCGCCAAACAAACCGCCAAAACGCGCGAACGCGCCGCGGGCCACGCCTCCGGACCGGCTCGCGAACCCAAAGTGTAAAAGTGCATTTTTTGAATAATTACATAATAAATGGTTTCATCAAAACAGCGCGTTTTGCGCGAGGCGATGTCACTACAAAGAGTGGCTCTCTCATGAAAGGGTGTACAGTATCAGAGCGCGGAGAGAAGACTTCAGCACAAACAACAACAACAAAGGACTGTTTCATCTACAAAGCTGCTGCGGCCCACGCCGTTGTAAACACCGTCATTCTGAATTAATTCATATTTTCACATGGCGGTCCTCGTCTCTGACGCTCTCTCCCGCACTTGTCCATTGGTGGAATGTCCATGTCCTGGGACACTGGTAGCTGAACAGCTTCTTTTTTTTTTTCATGGGCCCCAGGAGGGGTGGGGGGTTGGGGAGGTTATCGCTCCATGTGGATGAGTGAAATGAGACCCGATTAAGTGTGGATGACCGAGACAGGCTGTCGGGTCGTCTCCACTCCCCCTCGTCTTCCTCGCTGGCCTGCTTCTGTCACTTCCTGTCGCGCTGACCGGACGTGATGTCCGGAGCGCCCCCCCCCCGCGCTGAAAAAGCGGCGCATCGGGCAGGAACCGCCAAGCGCGTGCGGAGCGACGGAGTTCAGGTGCGCGCGGCTCCCCACCTCCGGCGTCGAGCTGACCCGAGCTTCCCCCCCCCCCGCCTCGTTCCTCTCCAATTTACCGCCTCCCCACCGGCGGCTGAGCTGTTCAACTCGCTTAGAAACACTGCAGAAAATGTAGCTGTTTCCTAAGGTGAACTACACATCATTTTTCACCCCATTGGGAGGAAAGGGGGGGGGGAGGGAAAACGCAAAACAAAACAGTGTGAAGGCCTTTGTGTTTTATAGACAGCTCATTTACGTCAGAGCTGCTCCTGCTTCCTCTTGTAATTGGTGCTCCATAGGTTGGCGGGGTGTTCTAGAACCCAGGGCGATGTTAATCTTTAAATTGGAGTCATATTCTCCCTTATTAAATAGACTCTTCTGAGGGCAACGTGTCTCCCTATCCTTCAGGCAGCGCGGGCTTTTTTTCCGTGGATACACCACAACAGAATCTAAATGATGGACTGTCAACTCTCACACAGATACACCACAGCAAGGAATAATTTATCTGGCTCTAGATCACAGTTTGCTGTACGTCTTCAGCGCCGACGCCGCCGTTTGCGAACGCGCGCGCGCGCGTGCGGGTGCCAGCGTGAGCGCGCTCGCACTTCAAAGCCTCGAGTCCACCTCGCGAGCAGGGAGAGGGGCAGGCTCTGAAATCCGGGATTAATGAGACAAACTCACCTCGCGGAATTATTTATTATTATTTATACGGAAAGTGTGTGTGAGACGCCTCTCTGCGTGCGCGCGGCTGCCCGCGCCTCGCTTTGTCTCGCGTGTGTTGCGGGTTAATGCGTGCCTCGCCGTGCACAGGACCTGTGCCGCTTCCTGACCTGGTTTCACGCATTCTCTGCCTCATAATTAGGGGCCTGTAAAAAAAAAAGAAAAAAAAAACACTGGGACTAGCGGATGAGGGATTAGTAGCCTGTGGGTGTTTCATGAGTGGCTTTGAGGGCCGCATTTGCATGACTTGCCTGGGGTATGAATAAAGAATCACACACGCACGCCCTCGCGGTACCTTGGGTGAGGGAGCGGAGGCTAGCTGCTTAATGAGAGGAAGGGAAGAGCGAGCGCTGTTTCAGGACCCAGGAACACCGCTGTGTCTTTTTTGATCTCCGGTGGCTCCCGTACTTAAACTGACACAGGCACTCATTTCCATATTCCCCCGAGAATCCCCGCCCGCCAAGTTTTCCGTGCGCTCGCACGTCGTTTGGAAGCGAAGCCGATTAACTCACTGTTCATAAAATATTAAGACGTCTAGCTTTTGCTTAGTTGGACTGTCTTTCCTCTCAGTGGATTTTTTGACTCGTGGAGTTTAAGTGTATTCACAAAAAAACTTTTAAAAATTGAATAGCGCGCTACTGCGGATTAAGTATAGTACTGCAGGCAGCATTGACCGTGCACAAATGCGTCAGGTAGACCGAACGAGGTATAAAGAGTGGGCGCACCGCAAAGCTCCCGACGTGCAGTGCGTCGACCGGGCTGGCCGAGCGCGCTGACCTGCAGCCGGGGTCACGTCCGCCTGTTTGGCCGGCCTCGGCCGTCACAGCACAGCCCATGAAGCGGTCACCGCGCCGCTTGGCCGTCGGCCCACTCCGGGTCCGAGAGGGCAGGGGCAGGGGCCGGGACGCAGTGTGGCGCGGGGAGCGGTGGCAGCCCTTGTTTACCCTGCCTTCCTTCACTCCCGTCTCCTCCTCCCGCTCCCCCTTGGACCGTCATGTTGTGTGTGTCACTTTCCACAAACGTCAAGGCTGGGGTGGTGAATTTTTTTTGGTATACTCGGTGAAATGTCTACAAGATGTTTGTTTGGGTTTTTATCCCCCTCTCACTGCGCCCCTAGCCTAGCCCCCCCCCACTGCGTGTTCCTGTCTGGACCTCCTTTGGTGTAGGTTATGAGTTGGGGGGTAGGGCAGCAGTGGACGCATCATCATTGGTGGACAAAGTCTACTTGAACTGACAGGAATCTTCTTCTATGGCAGCAGTCTCTTTTTGTCACCTCTCCTTTCTGCCTCCCCCCCCCCCCACCTTGTCTATTTGGAGAGTATAAGTGGAGAATGATGGGAAAAGACCTCAACCTGACACTGGGGGGGCTGTGGCACTTTGCTGTCATCAGGCCCCGTCAGCTTTTCACTCACAACACCAACAGGAAACGCATCATAATCACTGGCCGGGATTCCCCACGTTTCATGCTTGAAAAAGCCGAGTACAGCCAGTCTTTTTATGTTTAAAAAACATTTTCTTACCTTGCCACGTCCTTCCTCGTTCGTGATTTGACTGTCCTCAGCTGACCTCGGTGAGAGTCATTTGGTGTTTACTGAACGCGTATGGTCTTTCCGTGGCCTTTTATCTCATAAAAATCCGACTCGTCGTTTTTAAAAATGTCAGCAAGTTAGCGAGTCTTTATCCTTTGGGGCCGATCGATGGAGACTGGCCCACGTAAGGCCTCTTCGTGCGGCGAAGGAGCCCTGAATTAGCCGCACTGACCTCAGTTTCAAGGTTCGCCTTATTTGTTGCAGTGAGACTGAAACAAAAGCATCTCTGCGTTGTCCCGGATACGGAGCCATAGCAGGTACGGCAATTATTCTGCCATTAACTTTGGGGATATCTAATGTGTATTAATGTGTTAATGGCATGTTAATTACTGTACATGCTAGAAAGAGCCCTCGGGCCTCTCTTCCTGCACAGCTTGCCTGTACCATGTGGATGTAGGCCAAGCTTTAAAAAGACTTTAAGGACATCAATGAAAGAGAATATTTATGCTCTGTTTGCCAGAACAAAAGATTTCCAATGGCACGCTAATCTGCTTCACCTCTCAGCTCGTTTGCGGGAACTTGGAGCTCACCGATCCAGGAATGGCGTGTATGTTGCTGTTTTAGCAAAAGGTAGAAAGAAAAATCGGGAATAAGCACTCAGGCCAGACATCGTTATCTGTTTGATGTTGAGTCGGATCGTACCACACTTAAGATGGCGAGTGATAGTTAGGGGATGGATTAGTAGTCAAGAGGAATGAACTTTATTAATCCCCTATGCTGCGTGACCAGGGAGATCCTGGAGCAAGTTACGATCCATGGACGTGCCGCAATTGTATCCCACTTTAAGAGAGATGACCTTTGCCGATATTGACAGCAAATAAATTTCCTTTCGATTTAATCGACTTTAGCAGACCTTTTTTTAGGATCAATGTCAATTATATGTGGGGAGTGTCGATATTTTGCACATGGGCATGTGATGCTGGAGGGAGCAGGAGGTTGACCAGGGGATACCTGTGGATCGGGGGTTAGGTGCACTGTATCAAGCTTCTGACACCAACTCTACAGCCTGCAAGTAAACACTGGAAAAGAGAGAAATGCAGTAAATCACACACCGTACTGAGTACACCCTACTCAGACTCTGAGAAACGTTTATAGATATTTTGACACGATCACGGTTAATTTGAAACATGCTGGTTCCTTGGGTTCGGAAAACTGATACGGACGCAAAAAGAATCCAGACTCACTTGCCAAAGAACAAATTAAGAAAAGGGGGGTTAAAAAGATCCCGACCGCATCAGCTTAGACGAAAAAAGAGAGAAGGAGTAAAGATCTCGTCGTCCCCCGAATCTCTCAGTTTTCGTGTAATAGCGGACAGAGGGCCTCGGGGCCATAAAGAGGGTTTATTGTCTTTCTTTTTTCTCTCCCTCTCTCTCTTTTTTTCCTCTTCCTGGCGGCCTCTCGGCCCTCTCAGACAGTGGCGCGCAGCGCGAGCTTCGCGGCGGTGCACATTAACCCAGCAGGGCTCAGCCTTTACGACTCTCCCGCTCCCACTTCACAGATGAGAGCAAACAAGCGCAGGACCAAAGGTCAGATTATAGCACTGAAAAAAAGAGAGAGCCCAGGGAGAGGAAGGAGGAGAGGAGAGGAGAGGGGGGGGGGTGGAGGATGAGGGGAGGGAGGTGGGGCGGGCGTGTCAGCTCAGTGTCAGGACTCCGGAGAGGAGTGACAGGGACGATGCTCGGGCACCCGCGCGCGATAACGTCAAGGCAACAGAGATATACTTGGTTCGAGGACGCTGGTGGGGGGGGGGGGGGATGTTTTTGTTTTTACTTTTCCGGGGTTTTACATTTTTTCCCCATCGCTCTCGTTCGTATTCCTACATTCCTACAGTTGAAACCGAGGGACGGTACAGTAAATTTTATATTACCCTGATCTCCGATTCAAAGACACGGCTACGCAGGAAAAATTGTTAGCCTTGCTAGACGAGGAGTACGGGCTGCCCGGCATAGC